>NC_044500.1:6148726-6171226 GCF_902362185.1 Chanos chanos | reverse complement strand
TTAACTGGACAGTGGTCAGAGATGGTAACAGTGCACTTTGAGTTATATACATGAGTTTAACTGGACTCTGGTCAGAGATGGTAACAGTGCATTTTGAGTTATATACGTGAGTTTAACTGGACAGTGGTCAGAGATGGTAACAGTGCATTTTGAGTTATATACGTGAGTTTAACTGGACAGTGGTCAGAGATGGTAACAGTGCACTTTGAGTTATATACATGAGTTTAACTGGACAGTGGTCAGAGATGGTAACAGTGCACTTTGAGTTATATACATGAGTTTAACTGGACAGTGGTCAGAGATGGTAACAGTGTATTTTGAGTTATATAGGTGAGTTTAACTGGACAGTGGTCAGAGATGGTAACAGTGCACTTTGAGTTATATACGTGAGTTTAACTGGACTGGTCAGAGATGGTAACAGTGCATTTTGAGTTATATACGTGAGTTTAACTGGACAGTGGTCAGAGATGGTAACAGTGCATTTTGAGTTATATACGTGAGTTTAACTGGACAGTGGTCAGAGATGGTAAAAGTGCACTTTGAGTTATATACATGAGTTTAACTGGACAGTGGTCAGAGATGGTAACAGTGCACTTTGAGTTATATACATGAGTTTAACTGGACAGTGGTCAGATATGGTAAAAGTGCACTTTGAGTTATATACATGAGTTTAACTGGACAGTGGTCAGAGATGGTAACAGTGCACTTTGAGTTATATACATGAGTTTAACTGGACAGTGGTCAGATATGGTAACAGTGTATTTTGAGTTATATACGTGAGTTTAACTGGACTCTGGTCAGAGATGGTAACAGTGCGCTTTGAGTTATATACATGAGTTTAACTGGACAGTGGTCAGATATGGTAACAGTGTATTTTGAGTTATATACGTGAGTTTAACTGGACTCTGGTCAGAGATGGTAACAGTGTATTTTGAGTTATATACGTGAGTTTAACTGGACTCTGGTCAGAGATGGTAACAGTGCACTTTGAGTTATATACATGAGTTTAACTGGACAGTGGTCAGATATGGTAACAGTGTATTTTGAGTTATATACGTGAGTTTAACTGGACTCTGGTCAGAGATGGTAACAGTGTATTTTGAGTTATATACGTGAGCTTAACTGGACTCTGGTCAGAGATGGTAACAGTGCACTTTGAGTTATATACGTGAGTTTAACTGGACAGTGGTCAGAGATGGTAACAGTGCACTTTGAGTTATATACATGAGTTTAACTGGACTCTGGTCAGAGATGGTAATAAGCACAGAATGTGCTCCTGAGCACTGGATCACTGTAAACAAATAAAACTGTTAATTAGTTCTAAGAAAAAATAATTAATTGTGTTTTTCAGTGAGTTGTAATGAGTGTAGGAGCCATTACTTTATATTAATATTATGACATTTATTTATTCTATTCTACATTTAAGTCGAAATTGTAATGGAGTTTATCTTGCTTTTATTGTTTATTGTTCATTTATTATTTCATTAGTCGTTCCCACTACAGGAAAAGTGGGAATAAAATTTATTTAAGATGGTGCGGTGACGCGGGACGGGCGGAAGACGTGAGCGCGAGCAGAAACGGTCTTTGACCATGTTTGCAAAACTCAAATGGAATCAGTGAAACTTTTGGTTGGACTTTAAGTTTATTTTTTGCAGCTTTATGTTCGTTCTATTTTTCAAATAAATTCAACAGAGGAACAACAATAGCGCATCTTTATTTTCATTATAACACGCGTCAGACGAACGCACCCGATTCCCAATGAAGTCGATAAAAGTGGGAAAGTTTAATGGAACACAGGAAACAAAGGAACAAAACTTAACCTGTTTTTACCACTACAGTAAGGTAATGTTATAGAGTTATACACTTAACCTGTTTTTACCACTACAGTAAGGTAATGTTATAGAGTTATACACTTAACCTGTTTTTACCACTACAATGAGCTTGGTAAGTCCAGGACTGGAGAAGGCATCACATGCAGTAATTAATCCACCTGAGGACCAGGCCACATTCTGTTTCTTTTTTTTTTTTTTTAACTGTCCATCAGTTCACTTTTCTTATTGTTGTGGATACTTGTCTCCCAGACTCATGATAAGAGCACAGTGAAGAGATATACAGAAAGAGAGAGAGAGTGAGAGAATGTGAGAAAGAAAGAGAGAGTAAGAGAGAGAGTAAGAGAGAGTGTAAGAGAGAGATAGAATGTGAGAGAGAGAGAGTAAGAGAAGGAGAGAGGGGTGGAGTAGTTTGCCGTACATTGCTGTTGAACACATCGCTGGCTAACAGGTATTTTTAGAAAGAGTTGTTAAGGTAGATGACTGTTTGTGTTCCCTAATGTCGGGTGTTTTGATGATTACATGTGTATACGCTCTCCTGACACTGAAACAGCCGACTGTCTGTTTTCCCTAATGTCAAGTAGATGACTGTTTGTGCTCTTCAATGTCAAGTATTTTGACAAGGACGTGTGTACATGCTGAAGTAGATGACTTTGTGTGTCCCCGAATGTCAGGTGTTTTGACGATTACACTTGTATATGTTTCCCTGACACTTTAGCAGAAGGCTGTGTTCTCTGTTGTCAGTTGCTATGACGATTACACGTGTATATGTTTCCCTGACACCTGAACAGAAGGCTGTGTTCTCTGTTGTCAGTTGCTATGACAATTACACGTGTATATGTTTCCCTGACACTAAAGCAGAAGGCTGTGTTCTCTGTTGTCAGTTGCTATGACGATTGCATGGGTCTGTGCCGTTCCTGGCGCTGAAGCGGCCGACTGTTTGTGTCCCCCTGTCTGTCTGCAGGTGTTTTGACGAGGACGTGTGCATCTCCGTTCCCGACATCGACGCAGTCGTCGCGGTCCTGCAGCCCAGCGAACCACGCATCACAATCACAGGGGCGGAGCATCTCACAGCCCCCGCCTCCGACCTGAGAAACGGCTTGTCGCTGTTCCAGGACGTGCATATCGTCAGCACGGTGACCAAGGCCAACGGACCCGTCAGCAACATAGGTACAAGACAACAGCACTACGATATAATAAAACGAAAACATAAAAAAAAAACACAAATGCTTAAAATAAATCGTTCTTTAAAGGGCGGAAATGCCTAAGAGATACGCTCAAGGACACACCCACTTTTGACCGTCAACACGTCAAACATACACAGCTGTGCCCGTAACATGTAAATATACCCATTCTTCAGAATCATACCCACCATACACAGACATATCTGCCATGCGTAGACACACCCACCACACTTACAAAGCTGCAAAACACAGACACGCCCACTGCGTAGTAACACACCCACCAGACAGCAATCAACTATGGACACACTTACTATCGGTACTCCGTATTTCAAATTATACTTAACTCATGGATTAAGTTTAGGAACCTCACGTGGACTGTACCAAAACGAACATGGCGGGGGGGGGGGGGGGGGCTTAGGCACAGCACAACAGCACAGGTATTGTCTGCCTCAGGAAGATATTGAGTGTGAAGATATTAATTAAACATGAATTATGGGAGGCACGACGCCTCCCCGTTGCTCTGAGCAGATGACACACACTGTTTCTTTTATGTGCAAATTCTCTCCGCTCTACCAGTCCTCCCAGTTATCTGTCCCCTGTCCCGCTCTCATCCTACCTCTTTTTTCCTCATTATCCCTCTTTTATTCCCTCCATGGGCCGCCCCCTCCCCGTCTCTCAACCTCTCCTACCCCCTCTTCTCCGGCACTTGTGTTTTCCCCAAACCACAAACTTAGCATTGATATGCGCCTTTAACTTTTAATGTATCTGAGAGACCATCTGCTTCAGGGAGGCCTCTCAAACTCCCCTACGCTGGAGGAGGTGGAGGTGGATGGAGAGATTAAAGAATGAGAAAAGAAGACTTCAGGAAAGTAGTTTGCGCTAGTTTGAGAGAGAGAGAGAGAGAGAGAAGGCTAGTGTTAGAAGAGTATGGACACATCTGAATAGCTCCTGCTATAGGGTTTAGCTTTGCAGCATGCGAGTAGACATATTCTTGATGATAACTGTTGTAGCTGGATGTCCCAAGAGAGGGAACTGTCCCCAGGGAGGGGGGGATACCACAGAGGAACAGCAGGAAACAACATCTGGATTTACTGTCTCCTGAGACTCCACGCTGTGGGGTAAATTTACGAGATGTGTTACATGGTTATTATTATTTTTTTCTGTGTGTGTGTGTGGCTCATAAACCAGGTATGATGGAGGAAATGATCCACAACCTTGACTACTGTGACATCCTGGTTTTGGGGGAGGAGTTAAAGGCGGAGCAAGAGGGTTTATATTTGCATAGCAGCTCCCTGTCAGGCAAACACCTTGACTACACCAACTCTACCAGCGGCATGTCCATATATGGTAAATTTCACAATTCACATCCTTAAACGTGCAAGTGTTCCGCTGAATGGTGCGCTCTCTCAGCGGCTGCTCTGATCTGACTTAAATCAGATATCGTTTCTTCCACCGGGGGTTCAGCTTTTGGGACCAATTCACTTTCTATTATCGTGTTACACTTCAACAAAGCCGCTTTTTCATTTGTATGCTAATGATGATTAGTCGAAATTGTTCAGTTAAATCTGGTATCTAATTAAATCACTGTTCTGTCTGAGTACCTTCATGAAAATAATGAACACACTTTTTCTGTTCTTCTACCAAGACACTGATACATCAGAAGCCTCGTCCAAACTCTTTAACGTGTGTGTGTGTGTGTGTGCGTGTGTGTGTGTGCGTGTGTTAGGTGTGGATTCCATATTTAATTATGCAGAAGTCATCAGGCAGGTTCGTTATCAGAATCTGCAGCCAAATCTTTCATCACGCAGTTTCAGCCTCACCTGCTCAGAACTCAACGGACGTTACATCAGCAACCAGTTCAAACTGGAGGTGAGAGACAGAGAAAGAAACAGAAAGAGAGAGAGAGAGAGAGTTGTTACAGCGAGAAATGTTACAGCACTGATTGATGGCAGATTTCTTTATTTCTTTCCATTCCAACCAGGTCGCTGTTCTCCACAGCTCAGAGGCTTTTGAACATGTCAATCATATGGCAGCCCCGCCCAGACATATGCAGGTCGTTCGTCATCCAATTATGATCCCAGCCTCCCACAGCTCTGGTAAAAGATAAAGAGATAATCTTGTGCAGACTATGTGTGTGAGTGTGAGCGTGTGTGTGTGTGTGAGCGTGAGCGTGTGTGTGTGTGTTTGTGTGTGAGTGTGAGTGTGTTTGCTATTTTTTCTTTCTTGAGTCCAGTTGTGAAGTAGGTGTTCTTCTAGAATTGTCAGATTACTTACGCATTCTGCACACACTCTTACTCTCTTAATATGTTGCAGATGCACTCACTCTGTGTGTGTGTGTGTGTGTGTGTGTGTGTGTGTGTGTGTGTGTGTGCGTTTCTTTTGTAGCTGTGCCCAGTGCTGCCACAGTGGTGATTGTGGTCTGTGTTGCTGCACTGTTAGTGGTAGTTCTGATGGGCGTTTACCGCCTACACCTCACACATGTGCAGGATGAGAGAGACACACACACGATCTCAGAGAGACACACTGCCCGAGGTCATACAGCTCTCACCATCACTGTCAACCCGATGGAGGTGAGAGAGAGAGAGAGAGAGAGAGAGAGAGAGAGAAGAGGGTGAATGAGTACCTGATAAGGAGTTATGGCGAGAGAGTGAGTGAGCGAGTGAATGGGAGAGTGAGTGAGAGTGAGTAAATGAGTGAGTGAGTGAGAGAGTGAGGAAATGAGTGAGAGAGTGAGTAAATGAGTGAGTGAGTAAATGAGAGAGAGAGTGAGTAAATGAGTGAGTGAGTGAGTGAGTGAGTGAGTGAGTGAGTGAGTGAGTGAGAGAGTGATGCACACATTGAAAGAGGCTGTTCGTTTGTGAGAAGTGTGAGAGATCATACTTTGTTTTACAACCCTTGGCTCAAAATCTCGGTGTGTGTGTGTGTGCGTGTGTGTGCGTGTCTGTGTAGGGTCTAGAGGACCAGCAGGCAGCAGAGGAAGACTTGACTGAAGATGAGGATGAAGAAGATGAAAGCACATCTTGCAGTGAATCAGACAGTGATGAGGAAGGAACTACAGCTCCCAGCATGCCTGAAGAAACAGAAAGGAGTGGCCAGCTTCAGTGGACAAACTCTACATTGTACTGTTAATTGCACACATGCACACACACACGCACACACACACACACACACACACGCACACAGACTAAAACCATTCAGTGATGCAACAGAAAATAGAGTCAGTGTTGTTTTAGTGTGTGTACTGAAGGATTAACATTAAAACAGCATTAATCTGTTCAGGTGAAAACACACACACATACTCCCACACACACACACACACACACACCCACTTAGTCACTCGCACACACACACACACACACACACACACTCATGCAGAGACACCTTTAGGCACTACCTTCTGCAGAGACTCCTTGATGTGTTTGGAACCATCTCTGAACCTCTTGTGCTAATCGATGCTAATCAATGGCTGTTGTAAAAAAAAAAAAAAACAAAAGAAAAAAAAGAGGTTTAATGCCAACTCTAGTATCCTCGGTGAGTCCTCCTCTCCTGTTCCTTCGTTTTTCTCTCCGTCTGACTCAGTCTCACACAGTAAATATGCCTGGACACACCGCCGCCCATCCTGTCCTTCCTGACGGAACAGAGGAGAGAAGGGTTTGGCCCTTGGTCCGTCCACTGCCTCCTTTCAGTGTGAAAAAATGTGACAGTCCCGAAGGTGAAAAAAGTCATCGTGTCCGTGTGAACTGTAAATTGGTGTTTAATTTCCTAACGGTCCAGCAGGCGATAGCACATGAGTAAGGGACGATTTATGGTTGAGTTAATGTGTATTAAACACAGTGATGTACTGAAAAATGAGACTTATCCAGAATGTTTTTCTTTTTTTTTTTTTTTTGTCCCGGTGGTAACCCCACACAGTGTTCTCTATGCTGTTGTTATTTTGCACTGTTCCTTCTTCGGTGAGGGGTACTGTTTTTGTTTTTTTTTTTTGTTTTTTTTTAAATTACCTCCTTTGTACACAACAGTTACAGTAGCTAAACCCTTTCCCCACAATCTCATGAATATGCATATCCAACCCATAAGCCACGCCCCCATTGTCTGCCTTTGATCTCAGACACCTGTAGTTTACATATGTGCATTTTTAAACCCGGCCCCTCATTGAATATTCAAATGTTGACCTGTTGTGCCACAGGACTCTGTCCGGGGCTCGAGAGGGACTGAGAAGTCATCAGAGGTTTTTCCATGAGTGAGTGAATGAGTAAGTCAGTCCACGAGAGTGATACTCTATGCTATTAGATTTCACACATGCTGTTGTTTTCTTGTTCTTCTTGTTGGATACATTCCTTGCTGTTTATACTTTTGAAGAATATAGAAGATAAAAACGGGGGGGGGGGGCGTGAGAACAGAAAAATGGATAAACTGTAATTTTGTTGTTTTTTTCTGTGAGTGAGGTTTTTTTTCCCCTCTCTCTCTCTCTCTCTCTCTCTCTCTATCTCTCTCTCTCTCTCTCTCTCTCTCTCTCTCTCTCTCTCTCCTTTTTGTGGTCACTACCTTTCTGTACATTAAACAATAAAGAGTGGTTTTAGGAATCAGATCAGCTTTTTGCATTTTGTAGTGTGTGTGTGTATATATATATATCTGTCTGTCAAACGTGGTTCTCATTTATCATTCTTCACAGAATTTATGGCGGTTTCTTGTCACTCCTCACCACTTATACACCGAAACATTCGCATATCATCCTCACTATACAGTCAAGTGGAGTCTCCGACAGCAAAGAACAGTGAATGTTTTTGGTGTCAGTGCTCCCCCTAGCGGCGCCAAACTTCCCGTGTTAGACAGTTCTGTACCAATTACTCAATGTCTTGCAACGTTCTGTAACAATGGTCTCTTGCGGACGACGACGTAAGAATAATTTTATCCTTTTTGTTACGTCATATTCTAGTAACCACCGAATATTCCTGTAACTTTTTTGATTGCTACGAATTGGAAATTCACTGCGGCCGAGGTAAATTGAGAGGCTAATATTATTCACAACACATTTCCACAGGTAAAGAACCGCAGGTAAGAATTTTCCTTTCTCTTCCTATGTGTCCGCAAAGTAACATATAAAATGTTTTCGTTTCTTTCTTTTTTTTTCAGGCAAAATTAGAACCTTTAAGTAACCCGCAGATGAAGTGTTCCAACACTCAAAAGCTTATCAAAGACTTTCAAAAACTTTTGAAACGTTATAATAAATTGTACGACCTATAGGCTATATGTGAACAGCGGCGACGTTTTCTCTTCAGGCTAAGAGGAATACATCTGACCCAAACGGACGTGGCGATTTGACAGTCATGTCCCTCTCTGACTCAGAGACCAGCACTTGTTGCGGCATGCGCCGGAGAACGAAAAAAAATCAAGGGGCATCGAAATACATCGAGAACGACCCGACTCATCACAGTAGCTCTGTCGGGTAATCAAAACAATTAACCTTAAATGTATCTTTAAATGTAAATTTAATATAGAAAATATACTGAAACGTGGCTAATACTCCATGTATTTATCTTCAATAAAAAAAGTCACATTCCGCTTAAAATGGTGGACTACGCTAACGTATATCTATTAACGTATTATCAGGCTACATGAACCTTAAAACAAAAAAAACAGAGCAAAATTTTCGCCTTTTCGCACCAAATCTTTCGCTCCTTAGGCTGCTTAGTCGCTCAAGTTCCCCGGAGAAAGAGACCAAAGCCGGACAAAGCGCTCTCATTCAGTCCCTGTCTGAACACCTTTGCTGTCCAGGATGTGAGACCTTACCTGTATGGCCCGTTTCCCTCCCTTGCGGGCACTGCCTATGCCAGCCCTGCTTGGCAGCTCAGCGTAAGAAGAACCCCAAAACCTCCAACACCCCTGCCAGTGCCCCAGAGCCCAGCTCTCAGTGCAGCCGCTGCCTGGCATCTTATCCTCTGTACCCCTGCCAAGCCTGGGCATTCCCCCCAAACGCTCTGTTTGCCCAGCTCACCCTGCGGATGCTGGACACCCACCCGGAGCTCTGTAGGTTTCAAGGGGGCGGTTGGAGTCGGAAAGGAGGGGTTAACCAAGCCAGACCATCCACTGTACCTGTGCCACAGAGACCCCAGTGTGACCTGTGCCCAAAACATCGCCCGGCTCTTCGCCACTGCCGCACCTGCGGTCTCAACTACTGCTCCAAGTGCTTGCGCAAGCTCCACGGCAACCGCGCGTTCCAGGTCCATTCATTGGTGGAGCCAGTGGGAGGGGGCGGGCGCGAGCTGTGTCCCGTCCACTCAGAGCGAGGCATGACACACTGCTGTTTGACCGACAGCACGTTGGGATGCCAAGGCTGCATGGTGGATGGTCACAGCGGGCACGAGGTCGTCCTGGTGAACGAGGCACGCGCCAGGATGGAAAGTGAACTGCAGATGGCGTTAGAACATGCCGGAAAGGGTGAGAAGGGGTTTGTTGGATATAGCGCAAAAAGCTTGTTTTGTAGTAATAACGTGGTGTAAGGCAGGTGCTGGGGGTAATTGTTAAGG
The DNA here is from genome assembly GCF_902362185.1 of Chanos chanos. Lineage (NCBI taxonomy): Eukaryota > Metazoa > Chordata > Actinopteri > Gonorynchiformes > Chanidae > Chanos > Chanos chanos. The sequence goes on along the minus strand of NC_044500.1, from coordinate 6,161,686 downwards.
AAAGGAATATGAACCATTTAAAAAACAAAAACAAAAACAAACAAACCAAAAAAAAACCCTGTTAATTGTTGTGTATGTGTGTGTTACTAGAGTGTATGAGGTATATGACAGGCATGTTTGTTTACGCTTCATGAATACGGCAAAATGAGATGCAATCCATGTATGCTTATATATTTATATCCCTCTCCCTCCCCTCTCTCTCTCTCTCTGTCTCTGTGTCTCAGTGGGTGAGCAGTGTGATGCAGACCTCGCTGATATGGAGGCCTTGGTGTCTTTGGCAGACTCTGAAGGATCTGAGCTGCGCGGGCGTGTCCGTCAGGGTTTCCTCTCCCTCCGTAACGCGCTCCTTGACCAAGAAGCCATCCTGCTGTCCCAGATCGACTCCGTTAGCTCCACAACCCAGAGTGGAGCCCAGGGCTTTCTGACCAAAGCTTGCCCGCTGAGACACTCCTTGGCTGGCCTAGTCGTACTGGGTCACCAGGCTCTCCTGGAGACCCAGGCCTCCGTGTTTTTACGTGGGGTGGATGCTTTGACCCGACGTGTCTGCCGTTTGACCTCCGACCTCCCGCGACCCGAGCCGACGCTGAGGCATGGCGACCCTTTCCGTGACATCAAGCTGGACTTTGACGGGCTCCTTGGTGACCTGCAGAACCTAATGGGAGCGCATCTACAATGGACCGGTGCAGGGCAGGAGCCTGTCGTCATGGCACCAGACAGAGCAATTGAGGATATAGAGCTACTGTTGGATGTGACTGAAAGCAACGACGAGACCCCGGGGCCGAACGCGGACTTGATACCCAGCCAAGACTCACCTACCGTGCAATCACCTCGCAGGGAGCCACCCCGGTCTGGAGACATTGTGAAGGAGCAGTGGAGTATGCCCGCAGGTGATAGCAAACCAAAGACCAAACCAATCCACCTGCAGCCCAGACCACCAATCATCTACCAGCACAATGCCTCAGCAGAGACTGTGGAGGTAGGAACTTCATTCAACTCAGACTCACACCAGTTACCCTGTTGGGCCACAGTGGAGGCGGTCTCTCTGTCTCTGTCTGTGACTGTTGTCATGTCTATCTAGATGTTTCATGGCACAGAAGTATGTAGCCTGTGTGTGTGTGTGTGTTTGTGTGTTCTAAAAAAAACCTCACTCTGTGTGTGTGTGTGTGTGTGTAGACATTATGGATAACAGAGGAATGATATTTGAAGGACCAGCATGTGCACCCTTTCATTTCTCTGCTTGTACGGGCGTAGATCTTCTGGATGGTTCCGATGGGGGAGGAGGTCGAAACGTTCGACATTCATATCCAGGATGCTCTGACCGCGGCGGCGGGCGTGTCCGAAGGACGGGGCGTGGTGATGGGCGGGCTTAGCGGCTTCACCTTGCGGACCGAGGGACTCCACCCAGACACTCAGTACCTGTTCCGAGCCCGATCCGTCAACAAACACGGACCTGGAGCCTGGAGCTCCGCCTACAGGGTGAATCTCCACAGGACTTGCACAAAACACTGAAGCTATGACTCAGTAGTGCAGTGACTCAGTGTTTCTGAGCCCGGTTCCCTGAGCCTCTGTTTTGTTACTAACACACTTGATACCAATGCATTCCTCCAGTTTGTTTGCATGGTAATAAGCAGTTCAGCTGCACCAGGTGCTGTTAACACAGAACTGAGATGGAAATGCGAGTTGACTATCCCTAAATTTAAACTCAGTAATGATAATCTACACAAACGCATCGACGGCTATGTGCGAATGTCACGTTAGCGTTATGTTACACTGATTTTGTGGCTGTATCTGTTTCTGAAGGTCATGGCAAGTAGATAAATTAAGAGTGAAATGAAAGAAGCATGAATGTAACAGTTGTTCCTCTGATTGACACTGTGCCTTCTGTGTAACTGTATGTGTCAGACACTGTAACATCTGTGTGCTGCTGTGTGCCACTCGAATTCTGCTGGTTAAATGTAACCATAGCTGTGTGTGATCGCAACTGGAAGTGTTTTAGGTAACGGTTACCACCGATGTGTGTTAATAAGACTAACTGTTTTAGATAATCGTTACCGCCGACATGTGTTAACAAGACTGTAACTCAGTGTAACTGTAATTTCTCTCAGGTTCACACAGAGCAACAGATTGAGGTGTCAGACCAAGACAACGCTCAGGAGATGTAACAGATCAGAAAGGAGAGGGGATTTTACGCTTAAAGCCAGCTTTCTTCGACAGAATAGGCTGACGTTCTGTCTTGAATGAGAAAAAGGATACATTTGCATAATAAAAACAACAAGCATTCGCAGAAAAAAAAAGTAAAAAAAAAAAAAGAAAATCTCTTTCTTTAAAGTGGTTAAAGTGATAGCGGTGTGCAAGATGAGACCACAACCGCGTGTTGTGCATCTGAGGACATTAGTGCGGTAATGGTTTCTCTGGCCCGACTGCACACCCTGACATTTTAAAGCACATTTACCTTGAGTTCACTCATTAGCCTACCATTAAGGCCTGACAGCCTGAAATAATGACCTCAGCGCGCGCGCGCGCACACGCACACACACACAGCTGAGGGACCACAAAAACGCTACATGTGCCCCGATCAAGGCGTCCGAGTTAATTGCTTCTGGCGGGGGTGGACTGGGAGGAGGTTAATGTGTGTGAGAGAGAGAGAGAGAGAGAGCGTGCGCTGACAGATGAAAAGGCCCGAGTTTGATCATGTGACCAGCGGAAAAGGAGACTTCACACAGAGAACAGGATTTTCATCCCTGTGGGATCCGGCACAGGGTGGGTTTAAAAAGAGAGGGGTGGCCGGGGGTATGTTCAGTCAGTCGAATCATTTACATTAACACTGCGACCACATTCCGGGCCTCATCTCCCTCCCGAAACCCCCCCCCCCCCCCGCCAGCGCTATAGTTGACTTTGAACCAGAAATATACTCTAAAGCCGCTGGTCAAAGGAAAGAGAGATTCAGAATGGTAATTGTTTAAAAACAAACGAAAACGAAAACAAAATAAGTTGGTTCAGCTGGTGAAAAGATACAGAGGCTCATCAGTATAATGTGGGGGTGGGGGGGGGGGTCTCGTGTACTGTTTTAGGGTTTTCTCCCCCTGTTAAAGGCTGTTAATACAGCCTACAGAAATTGACTTCAGTAATAAGATATGCATGCATTTACAGAATTCTCAGAGAGCATGTAGCCTTGGTGCATTTCTCAAAAACAACACCCGATGGCCTTTAATGTGTGTGTATCTGCCCGTAATTGATCACATGGAAGCATTCCGCGTTATTTTCACATTCATGTTATCGGAGAGAGAATTGAAGAATTTCTTAGGCAGCTCTACCGTCAAGACAACAGGCCACGTTCATCAATCTCTTCCAGAAAGTTTTTTTCTTAAATTTGTTCTTGAGAAAGGGCCTAAGAAAAGTCTATGTCAGATTCATGACGTGTTCTTAAACCACAGAACTGCTGAAATTGAAAGATTTTTTTTATGCAGTTCTTAAAAACGACCACAAGGGGGAACTGCGCAGTAAAATCTCAATAATCGTGAATCAGTCACGATTCAGCGTGAGGCCAAATCAGTTTAACTGTAAGAGGGGAAGCTGCTCATCGTCTATCTCCAGCGAAATCAAAACGACCCAAGTCAGTTTTCTTATTCAGTTTAGATTTTATTTCGGTTAAAAAATAAAGTTGTCTCTGTTCCCTGTAGTGTCACCTCCAGTACCAGCTTCAAACAATATTTAAAAAAAAAGAGCAAATCATCACTGTCATCGGTAAGAAACCTGTAAATGGGATGTGCTGAAAACAAAAAAAAAAAAACACAATGTACAGTCAATTGCTTACACCCTAAAGGACACCATCATGTTCTTCATCACCAACATGCTGTAACAAGCACAGATCAAATTAGAGTTCTTATTAAAAAGAGGAGCTTTGAAAACCCCGGCGGCCAATCACGGCAGAATAGTCAAAAAACATCATGTCCGGTTATGTTTAAAAAAAAACAAAAAAAAACAAAACAATAACAAAACAAACCCTCAAGGAGGATTTCTCCAGTCTATGGAAGACGGTCATATCACGGTCATATCACGCAGTTCATACCTTGTGTCTGATGCTGAGGGACGCACGCAAACGCACAAACACTTTTTTTTTTCCCCCCAGCTTCTGTCAGACATTAAGGTCCTATAATTCATCAACATTCCCCCCCCCCCTAAAAGGTTTCTGTGACCTTCCTCATCCCGGCGTCGTCTTCGTCAGTTTCTCCGTGCCATCTCACCTCTCCAGAGGAACGATCCCAAACGTTCGCGTCGCGGTCGCATTCGGTCAAAAGCGTTTTTCGAACTGGAGCCGTTTACGACCCAGAGCTTTGTTTCTGGGAGCGAGCGGACGGCAAGCGTCCGTTTTAAAACACGCGCCCGCCTCAACCCGTCGTGTAAAATCCACCGGTCCTTTTGGATCAGCACATGAAGGCCCGTCCGGGTCAGAACCCGGGCTCTGGGCGGCAGTGCTGCGGCTGCTGTTAAACATGCTGAGGTCCGGGTCACTGGTACTGAAGGTAGTTCTTTAGGGTTTGGGGCAGAGGCAGGGTCGGGATCAGATGGATCCGGTCCCGACCCAAAGCCTGCCGGGCCGCACGTCTGCACAACTCCTTCAGAGGGAGAGGTTCCGCTGGAGAGAGAGAGCAGAGAAGTAAGAAAAAGCTTACTGGGCGTAATGTTATTTAATATTACACACACACACACACACGTGAGGATCACTGGTCTTATTATTAATACGCTCCTAATGCAGCAGGTTACTTTAGGGCAGGTTTCAATGTGGATTAGACCAAAGGCCCTATTAGCTGCCACTCTGTCTAACAGACGGAGAAACTGAAAGAAAGGATAAAAAAAAAAAAAAGAGGTTGAGACACAAACAGGCTGAGCGGCACAGAGAACAGAGACAGCACTGCCCTGCATATATATCCATATAACAATCACTATATAAAAGATGTGTGTGTGTGTATATATCTATATATATAGTGGTCAAAGAGAACACATCACAGAAAACACAGGGGAGAGAGCAAGAGAGACAAAGACACAGAGAGCGAGAGAGACACAGAGAGAAAGAGAGAGACACAGAGAGAGACACACACACAGAGAGAAAGAGAGAGAAACTCACGGTCCAGGCCATTGATGTACGTCATCGTGACCTCACAGTGACCCCACACGGCACTGACGATTGGATAGAGCTTCTTCCCCTTCAGCCCACGGAAGGCCACGCCCAGAAACTGTCCATCAGCACAGAACCCTAACGTCCCCTCGTCCATATCCAGAACCACCAGGATCTCGTCTGGCACCGAAAACCCCGCCCCTTCCTCGTCCTCCTCTTCCTCGCGCCCGCGGAACTGCGGGTACGTCGGCACCGGCCCGGCCTGGCTCTTCTTGTCGTGGTACAGTTTGCCACGCCCCAAATCCCACCCCCAGGACTCGGCGTCTCCGCCCACGAGCGCGGTGTATCCGACAGCGTGCAGGGGGGCCAGAGAGGTCGCGACCCCCACGACGGCGTGCGTGCCGCGCTGTCGGACGGGCCAGCGCAGCGTCCAGGCGTGTAGCCCGCGCGTGAACCCCGCCCGTCCCCGGACGCAGTCGGTGCTCTGGGCCACGGGGTGGCGGTGGAAGGTCAGGCGATCCTCCTCTTTGATGAAGACGTTGAGCGAGCGGTCGTCGGGGTTCCAGGCGTGCCGGAGCTGCAGCTCTGGCCCCGCCGCCGGCATGTCCAGCAACAGCTCCAGGCGGGGAGGGAGCGCGACCTCTGACCCCCTCAGCGTGGGGCGCAGCGGCCGGTAGGGGAGGTCGACCTCACGTCTCTGCTGCTGCTGCTGCTGCTGCTGCTGTTGCTCCTCCTCCTCCGCCGATTTGACGACCCCAGAAAGCCTCTGCCCCATCGCTGCCCGGGGGTCGCTATGGTAACCAGGGTCACCTCATCATAAGAGGGGGCTGGCCGGGGAGCAGTGTGGCCTCAGTTTCCTGACCACGCGGACGGCCTTCTCACAGGAAACTGTTCTGCTCACAGAACGAGAGAGAGAGAGAGAGAGAGAGACAAAGTTTCACGTCTTTACAAACATGAATGTGCACAGACACAACACTTTTTCTTTCTTCTTTTTTTTTTTTTCCCCCCTTGAGAGAAAGGTGTCGGCTTTAACAATAATATCAACAAACACCACGTAACAAACGCAAAAATACCACAATAATAACAAAACACACGCACACCACCACACAAACGCCACAATAAAAAAAACAAACAAAAAACCCCACCCCCCCCCACGACACATGTGCAACATCCTGTTTCCACATTTCAGTTTCACTTTCTGATCTACCTGTACAGACGTGACTTGAGACCACACACACACACACACAAAAACACACACTTTTGGGAAATGAGGTTTGTAGGCAGGACCATGGAGCAGAACCATTTCCCATAAATGGTTGTCTGATTTCACTCAAACGCACGCACTGCCACAATGCCAACAGTCAGAGACCTGGTCCTGCATTCAGATCTGCATTAGAGCTCCATGCAATAAAAAAAAAAAAAAAAAGATATTTCTCAGGACTTGCTTTGTCAACAAGCCTCCTAGGACTACATTTCCCATCAACCTCTCTGGGTGACCACATTTCCCACAAAACTCCTCCACATGTCTGTATGACTCAGCCCCAGCTGCCTCTGGAGTTAAATAAAATCAAGTCCAAAACACACACACACACACACACACACACACACACACACACACTTCCAAAGAAGCAAAATATACAGGATTACACAACACTCTGATGATTGCCTCACACAAACAACACAAATTATTTTCAGAAGAAATCTGAGAATTCAGATAGAGAACAGAAAGGAGTACAAAAACTTACTTCACAGTTTTAAGGAAGGAACAAAGGTCTAAGTGTGTGAGTGTGTGTTGTGTGTGTGTGTGTGTGTGTGTGTCAGAGAGAGGGACAGAGATTCAGATCTCCAATATAAGCTGAAGTATTATCATGTATCTACGAAAAACTTGAAAACACAAGAGCAAACATGAGAAATGGAGAAAAAAAAAAAAAAACCAACACGTGCCAATTGTGAATATTTGAAACATACAGCATTGTTAGATATCTTCTCCTACAAGGCAGCTGCAGTCTGACACACACACACACACACACACACGAACGAAGAGAGAAAAACACTTAAATCACTTGAGTCATGCCAACACCCTTCAGGTCAATGTGACATGGGTACATCTCAGAGCACCAAAACACTCATAAAACGAAATACAGACGTGTTTACTCCAGACGCACGCACGCACGCACGCGGTACCTTCTGTCGTCTCTCTCCCCAACAACCAGAAGACTGAATCCTCATCTGAAATACCTCGCCCCTTCATTTCAATAAGACTAAACATCTTAAAGCATTTCTGTCAAGTTCAGAGAGAATTTTCTCTCTCTGTCTCTCTCACACACACACACACACACACACAGTCTAACACGTACCCTGAGACTGTCAGGTCTTACCCTTTGATCTCTCCCAGCGTCCTAGCGACTGTGACTGTGGTTAAAACAGGAAAGATAACAAAACACCGAGAAATATAGGATGAAAAAAAAACAAAAAAAAACAAAAAAAAAAACCCTGGTGAAAGAGCAGACAGACTCTTAAATCGTCATGGCCACGACAGAACACCCTATTTTTTTTTTCCTTTTTCCTCCCTCTCTCCCAGAGCTCCAACAAAACAGTGAAAACACAATACTTTCCAGCAACTGGGTCTGTGCTCTCTCTCTCTCTCTGTCTCTCTCTCTTATTTGCAATATGGTTACTTAAGCATGAAAAATGACAGTTGGCTAACTTTAATCTACTAACTAATCAGGGGACTAGAGAGACTAGAGAGGGACGCACACACACACAGAGACACACACACACAGAGACACACACACACAGAGACACACACACACAGACACGTACAGACACACACACACACACACACGTAGGTAGAGAGAGTGTCTGACTGGCAGCTGTTCAGAGCTAACACCACTTCTCTCCATCTGGTCTACCTGAGACTGCACCTCTGCATTATTCATCTGTGTGTCTGTGTGTGTCTCTCTGTCTGTGTCTGTGTGTCACTCTGTCTGTGTCTGTGTGTGTGTGTGTGTGTGTGTGTGTGGTGTCCCAACGATGTCCCTGCCACCTGCTGCATTTGCGACCCAGTTTTAAAAAGCACAGTCTGTGCAAACCTTTATCTAAAGAAAAGAAAGACAGAAAGACAGAAAGAAAGAAAGAAAGAAAGAAAGAAAGAAAGAACTATTCAGAATCACACAGAAGCAAAGATGAGAAAAAAAGGCTGTCTGAAAATCAGATCTTTCATGTGGAGCGTTTCAAACAAATAACTCAAACTGTGAGGAGCTTTCTTCCCCTTATTTAAATCCTGATAAAGAAAAGAAAAGCACCCGTTCGTTTATGAAACACAAAGAAAACACAATGGATGCTTCTGGAATAAAATATTACCCAAGTACAACCGCCGTGGTTAAATGAAAAACAAAGGCAGAATTCCACTTAAATCTACTCCTGCAACACATTGTAGTGTACATGGAAGATGACATTACAGAAAACCAGTCTCAGTTAAAAGAGTAGAACTGCATAAATAAATAAATTAATTAAGAAATAAAACCCCACTCAATGCGCTCCCGCCCAAAAGCGTTCAGAAATTGCCATGGCAACAACGTGACTGTTTACAGATGCCTTTTTTTTTTTTTTCCCCCTCTGCACTATTTCCGTAGCTGAAGGCAAACGGTGAAAACAGAGGGTACGCACACCCTATTTTTAGAGCAGGGACAGGGACGGAGACCGTGACGGCACATACGCCGACAGTGCTACTGGCTTTTCACATCAGCCAACAGCTGTCTGACCTTATCCGACCGGCTGACGGGCAGACGCACCTGCCCCAACGCGGGCTCAAACCAAGCTTCTACCGTGGTTTTATTGCGCACCCCCCCCCCCCCCCCCCCCCCCCCCACCCCCCAAAGGTTCAAGCCAAGGCTCACGCTCTCTCACGCGTGTCTGAAAGAGTACCGCAGTCAAACTATTTTTTTTTTTTTTTTTTTTTACACACCACACTTTAATCTGTGATTGTCCTAACCCTGCATGTACCAAAGACATCAGCCTCTCGCATTCTGTCATCCCAGCCACCGTGACAACACACTGACACATCCCCACACGGAGAGAGAGAGAGAGAGAGAGAGAGAGAGAGAGAGAGAGAGAGAGAGAGAGAGAGAAAAAAACACACAGCGGCCATGAGCACTGCGGCAGGACAAAAACGGGAACCGGAGGATGACTGAAAGTTGACACAACATTGGCGTGACTTCCATCGCTCTTAGCTGGAACTGGAACGGGGTGTCGTGATTCAGACCACTGTGACATCGTAGTCGCACGGCTACCGTTGCCGTGATTTCTCTCTGACAGGGCCAAGGCAAAAAAAAAAAAAAATTCACAGTGTAATCTATGGCTTAGGAAGCCGTTACTCATGGTCAAACTTTTAGGACTTCAATATTCGGAAGGGTACAGACCCCCAAAAGCAGACCGAGGTTGACACTGACTTTTGGGAAGTTTTAACTACCTTCAAATTTGCTCTTTAGAATCGCAATTTTTGCCCTCAACTACCAAAATCCAGCAAGAAACACTGTTTATAACTTTTTAACCTTCGGACTAAAGACATAAAATTCTTGTGTCAAACGTCTTAATGTGGGACACAGGTTAAACGAGAGACTGTGTCAGATCTTAATTAGGAGGGAAATATTGTATATCTGCAAAAAAAAAAACACCTGAATGTTTATGCTTAGGCACCAAGTCATGCCTTGTTCGCACTGTGGTAACACCAAAACCAAGTGAGAAGCTATACAGTAACATTTAAACCTCTGAAGCCATATTAAAAATGCATCTCAGAGTAAGGGAGTGTGTGTGTGTGTGTGTGCGTGTGTTTGAAAAAGAGACCGACAGAGAAAATGAGTGTGTGTGCACACGTGTTCACATGATACTTGGGAAAAAAAAAAAAAAGAGAGAGAAAATTGAGTGTAATATGTAAGGAGGACCATTAGGTCTTTCAGAGGGTGACAGAGTCATTACATCATGTATACAGAAATCACAGTGGTCCTACACAGTCCAATTCTGAGAAGTTCCACATTTCCAATAAGGACAAACAACGGGTCACACTAAGGTCAGCAGACTCTGTTCCACGTACATTTCCGCCTAACTACTACCCTCTGATCGACCTCAGCCATGGGTACATCTCTTTGCATGTCAACAAGACGCATCATAAAAAGAGAGGCAAAAAAAGGGGGGGGGGGGAGGGAGGAAGTGGACTATGGATGTCAGTTGAGGTATTTCCTATTTCCCTGTGAGGCACTGAGCATGCTCAGAAAACCCCTCTGACCCCTGCACAGCTCTGATGAAGCCTGGCAAGGACAGGGTCATAGAAGAGGGAATTAATAAATAATAACAATATTAAATAAAAATAATAATAATAAAAAGAACTACCCTCATTCGTCTTCCTCTGCTTCATTATCCAGATGTATAGTGACAGTGGATATTCTTACTATTGTAAAAGAATTCCCCGTTATACTAGGTGTTGATTCTAATGGAGCTAGCCTAAACAGTCTATGGAGCGTGAAATCAGTTCCATCATTCTGAAATCAGTGTTTTCGATTTATCCGATTCCACGGAATCTCTCTCTTCAGAGCGACAGACTGATAACACTCTGGTCAATGATCCCATTCAAAAGCTCTACATGCATCCAATAACCATCATTAAACGGCAGGAAGTGAGGGCCACTCAAAGGATAAACTACAGCAACAAAAAAAAAGAACTGTTAATGAATCATTCAGGGCACATGCTACAGTCCTTCACTTGCTCATCCAACTGTAAACAACTTCCCAGATATTACGCGATACAGATTATTATATCACTCACATATACACAAACACACCTACACCCACACACCTGTATGGTGATAACTTCACCATCCACCTGCCCGTGTCCTGATTTGCATGATAAGGTGCAGGACAAGTGATTACCGACATGTGTAACGAACACATGCAAATGTCCGTTTTCTGTGGGAGTAGGGTGCCCCTCCCACACACAATAGGACGGGAAGAGGAGTCACAAACACACCAGGGGTTAAGGGAGGACAAACTGCAAACTCATCCAAAGACCAAATGAAAAAAGAGACGACAAAAGAGCCCCTGAGAGAGTGAAAGAAAGAGTGAGAGAGTGAGTGAGAGTTTGACGTTCATGAACAGTCGTTAGATTTTCTGATCGGTTATTATCTTTGTCTCTCTCTAAAGAAGCCAGTCCTTTTGCTTACGGTATGCATAACTGCAAGACTCTGCAAGACGTTTTATGCAGTTTCTAACCCAACACAACTTTGCTTTATATTCAGAGGTTCCTCTGGCTTTGATCAGATGGATCAGATGTATTTCAATAGTACGGGAGGAAAAACCTTCATACTCAAAGGCTCTCCCGGAGGATGAATTCCCCTCTACGCAAATAACTTAGTCTGCAAACCAAAAAAAAAACCCACAAAAAAGTGGCCCAAGAAACCTTGAAACGAGGGGGAAAAAATCAAAATGCAAAAGAAAGAAACGTTGCTTGAACCGTCTTTCGACAAGAATAACTGCAAAAAGCACGTGATCGGTAACGGTAATAAACACTTCATTCAAACAAAGTTTCTCCCTTTCTACCTTTCGTTTCATCACTAGATCAATACGTCTTCTTCACTGGGAACGCCAACGGAACGCCATTCCGGAGGAGAGCTCTGTTTTCAGTCGCGATATGCTACAACATGAACAACCGTCTTCGAACATAAAAAAAAAACGACTGGAAATAATCGGATGCATTCTGTATTTGTATGGAAGAAAGTTGCCTTCCACGATGATCCGAAATCAGTTTTTACGTCATCACCTGTAACGCTGAAGGTTACGAGCTACTCTAAAGATCAACGCAAACGAGCAAGATTTAACAGAACCATCTCTTAATTGGTGCTAGACAGGTGTTTTATATGATGTTTATCTGTGTATATTGTTTGAATGATTTCTGCCCATGTCTCTGCATATCTTGTACTTAGAATGAATATACCTTTACCATATTTACAGATCTAAGTATCGTCAGATGCGCTGAGAATCAAAATTAACAATAATTGTCTGATATCGTACGTGTGCGCGTCTGCGCGTGTGTTGGATGTGTCTGAACGGGTGAGAAGGAAGGACTACGTAGACATTGTACTGCATAATACCATGTTGTGCGACGTGAACTGAACGTGGTTGACCTTTTGTAGTGTTTTCTGGAACATGCATTGTGTGTCATGACGTCTGAAGCACTATACCTTTGTTAAACTAAGAAACCTTATAAAAACAAGACTCAATACTGTTCATGGGTTGCGAAGAATTCGATCTGTCAGATGCTCAATCCAGGTCTTAAGTGTTCAGAACGCTTTCCATCCAGAAAATACATAGGCTTCACTTGAAGCTACCGTATGAAGCATTACAGTCCGAACAACTCGGTCTACAACACGTTTGAATAGCGTAGGTCAGTAACAAAGACTTTAACACCGCTCAAGTTTCAATAAATACAGCAATTAGTCTTCCATGTTTCTTCATTCGTACAGGCTTAAACGACCCTTAAGCCTAACAACGTTTAACCCGAACAAACTAGAAGAACGAAGAAATTATAATATCTAAAGTTTGTATGCATTCCTAAACACAGATGTTTGGTGACAGTTTACACTGTCGGTGAAAAACTGAAGAGAAACCACGAAGTAATGTAGCCTACATAACGATTTTTCTCGCCCAAGCAAACACAAACAAACCAGCCACGTTATTGTCTACTTACGTCGGTGGTTATTTGTGCATTCTCGCCTCGACAAGAAGAACACCGCCCCGTTCGCTTCAACTTTTCCTCCGAGAAAGACGATAAAAGCTCTAATATCTTAGATTTTA
>NC_044500.1:6131226-6143726 GCF_902362185.1 Chanos chanos | reverse complement strand
GTTGGAGAGGAGCTGTTCTCTAAAGAGGAACAGGAAGAAACACACAGATACAATGCTGGTTGCGCATACAGTAAACATGCAGTGATCTGCCATGATCAGTGCAGAAGTTCTCCATGGAGGCTTTGACCAGTCTGTGTTCCATAAAGCCAGCAGACTCATAGTGAGGCTGGATATGAGTGTCACAGTGAGAGGCCAAACACTGTAGGCAGGACTTGGTCGCTGTATTCATCTGTCCGACGCTAATATCACACTTCACGCCGTCAGGTCTGGGGTTAATGTGAGATGAAGGGGCAGCAAGGAGCAGCCTGGAATCCCGGCAGTTTTCTCTGTCATTTTGTGTAGACTGCCGAATCACCGCTCTGATCCCAGGAACTGTACCCGCTAAGCTAAAGCTAAAAAAAAAAATTCTCTGGAAATTACACACCGAGGCTTCAAAGGAAATCGTGACGAACGTTTTGCATGGGCAAGGAAATCCATGCAAACGTTAACAACGAGAAATTCTTAGGATTTAGCACTCCCTTGTTTGTCTTGTTTGACTCCCTTGTTTGAACCAATTTTTGGAACTGAATGAAAACATTAAGCCGCTGAAATTATGATGAAAGCGCGGTAAAAAAAAAAAAAAGAAAAAAAAAAAAAAGAAAGAAAGAAAGAAAGAAAGAAAAGAAAAGAAAAGAAAAAGAAAATCAGTTATCGTCCTCCACTTTAAAAAAATTAATTGAGGGAAAAAACTGCTCAGACAGCTAAGCAGCGTGGACCATAAGCTCTACAGGTTATTTCAGGATCAGAAAGTTTTTGGGAGGCCATAGGCAAAGTCCTTTAATTTAACCAAGAGAATAGGCTGAGGAGGTTAACAAGAACAGACAGAATCATGAAGGACAAGTCAGAATCACAAAAAAAAACCCCACATGCGTTAGGGCAATGAAAGCTTCCACAAAGGACTGAAAGAAATGAGGAGTGTTTATACAAACAGAAAAACAAGGCGTAATGAATGAGCGTGACGAAGTGAAATATACAAATTAACTGATTGAAGCAACGAGACAGGACATTGCTGAATTATTTAAAGCAGAATGACAGAGGATTGCGTGATGAGGAAAAAGAGAAGGGGGGGGGTGGGGGGGGGGATTGTACTGTACATGTCGTTTTCTGATTGGCTGACTTGTGCCATACACACCCTGATTGGCTGTCTGATTGGCTGATTGGATTGCGGCGTGTGTCGGTGTGTATGATCATTCCAGAGGGCAGCTGAAGAAAGTGAGACCATAATTCTAGAGAGAGTTAAATACAGAGAAAGTCGAAGCGCACCTAAAAACAGAGCCAAAGCAACATGGACAGTTTGTACTCTTTTCTTCAGTAATAAAACATACATATGCACATCATTTGTATTTTCTTTGAAACATACTTTATTGTTAATGTTTCGAGTTTCAGTTGTGAAGAGAGGCATCACATTTCTCTTAATCAAATATTTCAGAACACCAAACAAACAAAAAAAAACTAAAAAACATGATTAAATTAAAGTCATTGAGCAGACAGGGAGTGTCATACACTTGTTCACTGACACATACAGAAAAGAGCCAGAAGAAAGCAGGTGGCATTAAAATGAGTGTTTATTCATTACAGGAGAAAAAGAACCCTCCTACATATGTACTGACAGAAGCTTTCTGCCATGGATTTCCACTGCAGGAAGGACAAAAGGCAGCTGAACCCATACTGTTTAAAAAAAAAAGATTTTGTTCTTTCTTTTTTATCTATTTATTTATTTATTTATTTATTTATTTATTTTGTTGGTTGGTTGTTTATTTATTTGGGTTTTTTTTTTTTTAAAGATAATTTAAAGAAGTGGTGCTCCCCAAGACTCAGCAGTAGCAAAAGGGTCAAAGTTCATGTCCCTCTTTTCCGTCTGCTGTGGTCAGAGCTGATTCCACGTTTCCCAGGCCACTGTTCCAATCCTCTGGTCACAGGTTCTGCGGTCTGCAGTTCGATTTCCTTTTATTTTGATTTGGGGTTTTTTGTTTTTTTTTTTGGCTATTATAAAAAGGCACTCCCCAACAGTTCTACACTCCGATGAAACCAAAAAACAAACCAACAAATAAATCGAAAAACTAATGCAAAATACTATCATCCATCCTTCCAACTATCCATCCATCCACCGAAATACAGCCCATGGTTTGTAAGTTAAACGTATGAAGACATTTGAGCAGCCTTGTCCGTTTTCTTATTGTGATTTCTTTTTATCATTGTGAATTCCATCACTGAGGGAGGCCTGGCTGCATCCGTCACTACGGCGACAGGAAGTAGTGAAACTAAAAAGAACGAGGGAAAAGGAGGAGTCTCCCATAGCAACAAAGGCTTCCTCTTCTGCTCTCTTTCAGCTCAATGTTTTTTATTCTGCTAAAGAAAGAAATAAATAAAGTCATTCTGTTGATCGAGACAACAACAACAAAAAAAAAACCCCGAAAAAACTATCAGTTAAATTGCTAAAAAGGGGCAAGGCCTCTGATTGTCTTGGTAATGAATTCTACAAAAAAATGTGATACTCTCCTGACCCTGTATCTGCATAAAATGTTCAGGCACACTTCTGAAGTCAACTCCCTACCAGAGACACTAGAGGATACCACTATAACTTTGGACCCAAAAGAGAGTAAAGACCCAGAGGATGCCAGGTCATATCGCCCTACTGCACTTTTGAATTCCGATCAAAAGGTAAAAGCTTAGACCCTTGCTTCCAGACTCAGTGTGGTGGCGAGTCAACTCGTCCACCACGATCAGACTGGTTTTATATCTGAGCGTAGCTCCTTTTATAACATTAGGTGTATCGTGTACTCTCTTAAAACACTGAGGTGTGACCTGGGTATTATTATCCCACTCAGCACAGAAAAAGCCTTCGACCAAGGAGAATGGCCCTACCTCTTTGCAGTTTTGAAGAAGTTTGACGCGGGCGATACTTTTATCTGTTGGATTAAGCTTCTCCACAAACACCCCACTGCTAGGGTACTCACTAATCAGATGCTACCCCCCCCATTTGAACTGCACAGGGGTGCAAGGCAGGGGTGCTCCTTTCACCCCTGCTATTTCCACTGGCTCTGGAGACTCTAGGTCAAGACAATCCGATCCTACCCGTACATAAGGTTAAAATACCCAACATACCTCACACAAAATATCAGTATATGCAGATGATGTTTTGCCTTACGTTACAAAGCCAGACATCAGTATTTCTGCACATTTTGTCTGTATATCTATAAACTCTTTCGGAACATTTTCCGGTTATAGAATTAACCGGGGGGGAAAAAAGTGAGATGATTCCAGTTACAACCGATGACCCCTCATGACTTAACAACTTGTCATTTAAAATCTCATCCCATAGCTTTACATATTTGGGCATTGTAGTAACCGGGAAATTTACTTCCCTTGTAGAAGCCAATTTTACACCCCACCTGGAACAACTTAAGGCAAACATTCAGTACTGGAAGACATTATCCATTTCTCTTCTTGGCAGGGTAAACACCATTAAAATGTTATTTCTCCCACGGAGTCTCGTTCTAAAAACATCCCCACTTTTCTGACAAATTCATTCTTTAACACTGTGGATTCACTGGCACACAGAGTAAAGAAACACCGTCTCATTAAATGCAAGGCAAATGGAGGGCTTGTCCTGTCTGATTTTCGTTCTTATAATTAGGCGGCCAGTGTAAGGGCTACAACCTTTGCCTTGGATGAATTAGCTACAGTTGCACATTGGCAGAAAACTGGACAAGAAGACTGTTGTTAAACGGTGGCTTACCGATTTAACAAACCCAGTCAGCCCTCCTTATCCGCGGGTTTCGCATCCGCGGATTTAACCAAACGCAGATCGAAAATATTCTGGGAAAAAAATCCAGAAAGTTCCAGAAAGCAAAACTCGAACTTGCCGTGCGCCGAGCACTACGCTGAATCCACACGAATGAGGTGGTGTGTAAGTATACCAGACTGTAGCCTCCAGCAACTCCACAGATCCTCAGTCCAGCACTCGTCGTTTAAGCATTGTCTGCCTCGCGTCTTGTTCGTCCACTACTTGTGTTTTAAAACACCTATATTCTCTCTGTTCATAATTATAGCTCTACATGTGCTTGTATTTTAAATATTCTGTGTTTTATTCTATGTGTTCCTCTTTCAGATCATTAAACGAAAGCAGTAAGTGCTGAAAGAAAGAAAATGTCACGTTGTTGCCGACGTGCATGTACTATAGGTAGGCCTACGATTGTTGCTTCTGTACTGAACATGTACAGACTCTTTTTTTTAAAGACATAATTCCCAAAATAATGCAGTATAACAACGGTTCCATAGGATTTACATTGTATTGGGTATTATGAGTATATATTATGACTATAGATGATTTAAAGTATACGGAAGGATGTGTGTAGGTTATATGCAAATACCACGCTGTTTTATATAAGGGACTTGAAAAGAGCCAATGCCCCGCGGATACGGAGGGCGGAGGGCTGACTGTATACCACATCTCGAAAGAATTTGATGCCTTTTAAAGGATACGTTAAAAGAATTTGATGTCTTTTAAAGGACAGGTTAAAAGAATTTGAAAGAATCTGGCTCCCTTTTGTTTCCTGCTTGGACAAATATCCCATTTACTCGTAACTATGCTTCCTCACGAGCCTGGGACACATGCTCAGGGATGGGGGTGGAAAGGGGGATTGGGGAGTTTGCTTTATCCGTAGGTTCTTTATGTGTGTGTGTATGTTTGTTCCCTTGACCTATGTGATGTCTAACATAAATAATAAAAATACACTTTAGTAAGAAAAAAAAAAAGACCAAGGCTAATAAACGTATCCTAAGTATTGCATGCTGAAATTTGACTTAGCAATTAGCGTCAACACAAAAGTCACACTACACAAATGGATTTTAATTAGTTTATTTTGTTAGTGTATTTTGTCACCATACATGTAATTGTAATTGTTCATTTCTTTCATTCATGGATCAATTTCTCACCTTCACATTTAAAAGATTTCACGAGGTTAACTCATACCCTACTATGTGGTAAGTCGGCACATAAAAAACAGTTGACACGTTTGTTTGCTTTGCGGTTCCTTTAAAAAGAAATTTAGACCAGGCTTGCAACCGCCTATTTCATCTACGTCAGAACACCCACCACGTTCGACAACATTGTTGCCAGGGCAGCCAGAGAGAAATGTGACTCTCTCACCGCTCCCAGGGTGAACGTAGGGTAAAAGTGAACAACGTTGTGTGCCACAGACATGGTTTAAATACACAATGCAAACAACACACAGGTGCAGGTTATAACAACTGTCGGATGCATCCTCTGAAGCTCTCTAGTGGGTTATACCTCCCTCTGGAGGCCAGTAGAGGAACTGACTGAACGTCTCAAGACCAGCCATCCTCCTCACCTGCTCTGCCTGATTATCTCCTCTGTCATATCTCTGCCTCCCTGATTCGGGTCTCGAACCCTTAACTACAGACAGAGAGAGAGAGAGATAACATGTCCTATTAATGAGAGACTACAAGTGTGTGTGCGTGTGTGTGTGTGTGTGTGTGGGTGTGTGTGCGCGTGTATGTGTGTGCGTGTGTGTGCGTGTGTGTGAATGTGTAGCGTGTATGTGTAAATGTGTAGTGGTGGTGGGGGGGTTGTTAGTTACCTGTGGAGGTGTGGATGTAGAGACACTTCGGCCATCTGACATTATCTCCTCTGTAATATCTCTGCCTCCCTGATTCGGGTCTCGAATCCTAAACTACAGACAGAGAGAGAGAGAGATAACATGTCCTATTAATGAGAGACTACAAGTGTGTGTGCGTGTGTGTGTGTGCGTGTGTGTGTGTGTGTGCGCGCGTGTGTGTGTGTGTGTGTGTGTGTGTGCGTGCGCGTGTGGGTGTGTGTGTGTGTGTGCGCGCGTGTATGTGTGTGCGTGCGCGCGTGTGTGTGCGTGTATGTGTGTATGTGTGAATGTGTGTGTGTGTGCGTGCGTGCGCGTATATGTGTGTGCGTGTGTGTGAATGTGTAGTGAATGTGTGTGAATGTGTAGTGGTGGTGGGGGGGTTGTTAGTTACCTGTGGAGGTGTGGATGTAGAGACACTTCGGCCATCTGACATCATCTCCTCTGTAATATCTCTGCCTCCCTGATTCGGGTCTCGAATCCTAAACTACAGACAGAGAGAGAGAGAGATAACATGTCCTATTAATGAGAGATTACAAGTGTGTGTCCGTGTATGTGTGTGCGTGTGATTGTGTGTGCGTGTATGTGTGTGTGTGCGCACGTGTGTGTGTGTGTGTGTGTGTGTGCGTGCGTGTGGGTGTGCGCGTGTGGGTGTGTGTGTGTGTATTTGTGTGTGCGTGTGTGTGTGTGTGTATGTGTGAATGTGTGTGGGTGTGTGTGTGCATGCGTGTGTGTGTGTGTGTGTGTGTATATGTGCGTGTGGGTGTGTGTGTGTGCTGGTGTATGTGTGTGCGTGTGTGTGAATGTGTGTGTGTGTGTATGTGTGAATGTGTGTGGGCGTGTGTGTGCATGCGTGTGTGAATATGTGTGTGTGTGTGTGTGTGTATATGTGCGTGTGGGTGTGTGTGTGTGTGCGTGTGTGTGTGTGCGTGTGTGTGTGTGCGTGTGTGTGAATGTGTAGTGAATGTGTGTGGGTGTGTGTATGCATGCATGTGTGCGTGTATGTGTGAATGTGTGTGGGTGTGTGTGTGTATGCGTGTGTGTGTGTAAATGTGTAGTGAATGTGTGTGAATGTGTAGTGGTGGTGGGGGGGTTGTTAGTTACCTGTGGAGGTGTGGATGTAGAGACACTTCGGCCATCTGACATTATCTCCTCTGTAATATCTCTGCCTCCCTGATTCGGGTCTCGAATCCTAAACTACAGACAGAGAGAGAGATAACATGTCCTATTAATGAGAGACTACAAGTGTGTGTGCGTGTGTGTGTGTGTGCGTGTATGTGTGTGTGTGCGCGCGTGTGTGTGCGTGTGTGTGTGTGTGTGTGTGCACGTGTGGGTGTGTATGCGTGTGTGTGTGTAAATGTGTAGTGAATGTGTGTGAATGTGTAGTGGTGGTGGGGGGGTTGTTAGTTACCTGTGGAGGTGTGGATGTAGAGACACTTCGGCCATCTGACATTATCTCCTCTGTAATATCTCTGCCTCCCTGATTCGGGTCTCGAATCCTAAACTACAGACAGAGAGAGAGATAACATGTCCTATTAATGAGAGACTACAAGTGTGTGTGCGTGTGTGTGTGTGTGCGTGTATGTGTGTGTGTGCGCGCGTGTGTGTGCGTGTGTGTGTGGGTGTGTGTGTGTGTGCGCGCGTGTATGTGTGTGTGTGTGTGGGTGTGTGTGTGCGTGCGTGCGCGTGTATGTGTGTGCGTGTGTGTGAATGTGTAGCGTGTATGTGTGTGAATGTGTAGTGGTGGTGGGGGGGTTGTTAGTTACCTGTGGAGGTGTGGATGTAGAGACACTTCGGCCATCTGACATTATCTCCTCTGTAATATCTCTGCCTCCCTGATTCGGGTCTCGAATCCTAAACTACAGACAGAGAGAGAGAGAGAGATAACATGTCCTATTAATGAGAGATTACAAGTGTGTGTGTGTGTGTGTGTGTGTATGTGTGAAAGAGAGAGAGATGAAAGAGAGGTCGAAAGATGAGTAAAAGAGATAAACAGACAACAAAAAGGGGGAGGTGTAAAAGTGCACTTAATCCATGAAAGAAAACGAAACAGAAATAACTTTAACTGTAAATGTAGATCCAGATAAACTATTCTAGAGGAGCTGGGCCCAGGGATTTCAGTCTCATCGTTACTGAGTCTAAAATAATACCTGCGTGGAGAGGAGTGTTATCTCTAGGATTTGTTATTGTAACCGAACCGAAACCGTCTTGTTTCGCTTCTTCTTCTCATCCCGTTAACGGGACACTGCTGCAGACAAACTCTGACTGTAGCACACAACCTCGCAGTGTCAGAATCCCAACATGTTTTTATTTGCATGTAACATTCAGACAGTGATTCAGTCTCTCAGCATGATCAGTGTTGCTGTGTGTGTCTGGTGTATGAGAACTGTTTTACACTGATCAGTGCTGGTGTGTGTGTCTGCTGTAGAACTATTTCACACTGATCAGTGCTGGTGTGTGTGCCTGGTGTATGATAACTGTTTTACACTGATCAGTGTTGGTGTGTGTGTCTGGTGTATGATAACTGTTTTATACTGATCAGTGTTGGTGTGTGTGTCTGGTGTATGATAACTGTTTTATACTGATCAGTGTTGGTGTGTGTGTCTGGTGTATGATAACTGTTTTATACTGATCAGTGTTGGTGTGTGTATCTGGTGTATGATAACTGTTTTACACTGATCAGTGTTGGTGTGTGTGTCTGCTGTATAACTGTTTTACACTGATCAGTGTTGGTGTGTGTGTCTGGTGTATGATAACTGTTTCACACTGATCAGTGTTGGTGTGTGAGACTGGTGTATAACTTTTTTAACTGGTCAGTGATGAGGTGTGTGAGACTGGTGTTTAGACTGATGGGTCATTGAAGCACTCAGACCTTGGTGATCTTGTGTGTGTGTGCCTGGTGTATGATAACTGTTTTACACTGATCAGTGTTGGTGTGTGTGTCTGCTGTAGAACTGTTTTAACTGGTCAGTGATGAGGTGTGTGAGACTGGTGTTTAGACTGACGGGT
Organism: Chanos chanos; assembly: GCF_902362185.1. NCBI lineage: Eukaryota > Metazoa > Chordata > Actinopteri > Gonorynchiformes > Chanidae > Chanos > Chanos chanos. The sequence continues at coordinate 6,135,060 of NC_044500.1, read as the reverse complement.
CATTGAAGCACTCAGACCTTGGTGATCTTGCTGAGACGTGTTGTGTCGATTGGTCTGTTCTTAGAGATGGGGACTGTGTTCCAGCCTTCATCAGGCCCCTGTCCTCCTCCATTTGGCCTTGGACCTCCTTCCCCACCTCCTCCTGGGCCTCCACTGCTGCCTTTACCCCAGCTGCCCCATGTCCCCTTACCCCCTGGGGCAAGAAGCTGGTTATTGAAGTCTAGTGCTCCTGGCTTCAGAGAGAAACAAAAAACAAACAAACAAAAAAAAAACAGAAGACAGAGAGAGAGAGGTTGATTACTACCTTCAGTGACACATATCAGTACCATATAAGCCTCCATTACAAAGCTCAGCTGTATGTCGATCATCATACCCTTAACCCATTTAAATAGTGAACTGGATTCAGTATTTGAACTAATCAGTGTTAGTGTGTGTGTGTGTGTGTGTGTGTGTGTGTCCAGTGTGAGACTGACTGGTCAAATGAGCACTCAGACCTTGGTGATCTTGTGTGTGTGTCTGGTGTATGATAACTGTTTTACACTGATCAGTGTTGGTGTGTGTGTCTGCTGTAGAACTGTTTTAACTGGTCAGTGATGAGGTGTGTGAGACTGGTGTTTAGACTGACGGGTCATTGAAGCACTCAGACCTTGGTGATCTTGCTGAGACATGTTGTGTCGATTGGTCTGTTCTTAGAGATGAGGACTGTGTTCCAGCCTTCATCAGGCTCCTGTCCTCCTCCATTTGGCCTCGGTCCTCCTCCTCCACCTCCTCTCATACCTCCCTGGCTCTGCTTTTTGGAGAGGAGCTGCCGCTGGACGTTAATTTGCCTCCTGTGCTCCTGCAGTTCCTTATGGACCTGTTCAGTAATTTTAGGGCCTGGGTCAGTATGCCTGGGAACCCAGTTACACTGAGAGAGAGAGAGAGAGAGAGATCATAAAGAGGGATAACAATGAATTATCAGTCTGTTATCTCCATTGACTAAGCACCATTTTTCCACTCCTGGGTGAAGCTACAGAGAGAGAGAGAGAGAGAGAGGCAGAGAGACAGAGAGAGAGAGAGGCAGAGAGACAGAGAGAGAGAGAGAGAGAGAGAGAGAGGCAGAGAGACAGAGAGAGAGAGAGAGAGAGAGGCAGAGAGACAGAGAGAGAGAGAGGCAGAGAGACAGAGAGGCAGAGAGACAGAGACAGAGAGAGAGAGAGAGAGAGAGAGGCAGAGAGACAGAGAGAGAGAGAGAGGCAGAGAGAAAGAGAGAGAGACAGAGAGAGAGAGAGAGAGAGAGAGCGAGAGAGAGACAGGCAGAGAGAGAGAGAGAGAAAATAGTAGGATTGGAAAGAGGAATTAGAGAGACAAACGTTGAGGTACAAGGTATGGAACCCAACAGGTACAAAAAAAACTAAAAAATGCAATAAAAGAAAAGAAAAGAAAAGAAAAGAAAAAAGCTGTGTTGACTGAGGTGGATCAGACGATTCAGAGACATCCTTATCCCGCATCTTCTTGTTTTCCCATTATTCCATTATTCCATTATCCCATTATTCCATAACCCTCCGTTCTTTTCTCGACCTCTTACTTTCTTTCTCACTTTTCCCACTATCCACTCTTTTGGGGAAGTGAAACCAAAATTTTGGCCGCTCTTAATAAATCTGTGTGTGTGTGTGTGTGTGTGTGTGTGTGTATGATTAATCGTTCAGCCCTACCCATCTCAGATCCAGCAACAGCTTCTGTTAGCCTCAGTGTGAAATGCCACTCAAGCCAGGTCTGCACACTAGAGTGGGTGTCTATGAGGCTGTCTCTCTCTCTCTCTCTCACACACACACACACACACACAAACAAACACACATAGGTAGTAGTTACCCGTCTCAAATCCAGCACGTCTTGGAGCATGAAGCGGATTCTTGAGGAGGTTTTTCTCTCCTTTATAATCTTCTCCATCTGATTAAAGTACTGATCCATGCGTGGCTAAAAAGAAAAAGACAGAGATTAAGCATGTGTGTTCATGTGTATGTACATGTGTGTGTGATGGAGCTCGATCGATAATGGTATAGTTTGACATTTTGCGTATTCTGATAAGCGCGAGTGTGTTACCTTGGCCTTCTCAAAGTCCAGGTCCTTGCCGATGGTGGAGAGCAGTCTACAGAGGCACTCTAAACTCTTCTCATCGTGGTTCTTCAGCAGTTTGACAATACAGTCATGCATGATTGGCTCAGTCAGAATCTTCAACTTAAACAGCTCACCAATAAACTTAATGCTGCCTAACGACCGTCTCCGAGCCTTGTCTTTGGCTTCCTCCAGCTCCTCCATCAGGCGCTGTCTCTCCTCCTCCTGAGAGAGGGAGTAAGGGGAGAAGAGGTGGGGTCAGCAGGATGGAGCTAATGAATAAACAACCCAAAGTGAATGAATGTAGAATCAAGTGCACGTACAGCTCTCAGTAGTTTCAACAGCATGAGGTAACATCCACACGTATTTAATTGTTATGACAACAAATTTCATACATTTTAATCTTTTTCCGATTGTGACATCACATATTCTAACAGCAATTAAGACGTACATTTCAGATTAGGATATAACACACAGAATGTTGTATTCTAGCTAGAATGATTTATGTATTCTAGCTAGGATTATTATTATTAAGTTTTACATTCTGACTGCTATTGCAATATCACTTCTCAAGCCTTCTAATCCTGCTGGGATTATGACATCATGCATTCTGAGAGTTGTTATGACATTAGTGTCAGAATAGTATGAGATTTAAAGCCATCTCTACCCCAGAGGCAGCATCCAGCTCTTGCTGTTTCTTTTCAAAGGTTTCATCGTCATCCTTATCCTTCTCGAATTCCTTCTGACAGCGGTTCAACAGGAGCTTCCTGAAATTTACAGTCGCTCCTGGTTTATCGGCTGTGGGCACTTTCAGCTGAGGTGCGAAACAAGGCAGAAAGACAGTAAGACTCATGAACACACACACACACACACACACACACACACATACACACACAGATATGAATCATGGCTCCTCAGCTCGAAAGTGTGCAATCACGTTACTGATCAGACACACGGACAGTGTAAGAGTCATCCTCGGAGCAAAGGCAAACACACAAATACACACACACACACTCACACACACACACTCACCCCCATAAGGCAGCGGCACATGTTGGCGTAGGCAACAGAGAAGTTGGGTTCAGAGATGGCTTTCTCAAAGATGAGGTCTATGACTCCTTTCAGCCTCTCCTCTGTGTCAATGGTCAGTTCAGTCACCTGCTTCATCAGGGGCTGGAAGGTCTGCGGCATGAGTCTGTTCAGAACACTCCGCACACGTCTGAAAATCTTCTGAGTCTTTGCTGCCTCTGCATCCTCCTCCTCACCTGCTCTGCCTTGTCTGACCGACGGTTTCCAGGCATTCTCCGACTTGTTCAGCTGAACATCATCGTTCTGAGAAACGGGGGGAAGGATTTCATGTGGTTCTTTACGCTGACCCTGACCAAACTGCCTTGGACTACCTATACTGGCTGCCTGGAGAGAGAAAGAGAGATAGAAAGAGATGAAAGAGTGGCTGAATCTCTTACCATCTTCTGCAGGAAACTGAAAACCCACCTCTTTAGAACCCACCTGTCCCCCACTGCCTAACCTCCCTTTCCTTAAAAAAAAAAAAAAAAAACCTTTGTCTTGTATCTTTGTTTGTCAAAGTACTCCAGGGGCGCAATACGAAGGGGTAAATTGACGTTCAGTCTTATTGTGATCACTGCTCATGAGGTATTAGAAATCCGACTGATGCACTGATTGTAAGTCACTTTGGCTAAAAGCGTCTGCCAAATAACTAAATTGTAATTGCCTGAGAGA
>NC_044500.1:6053726-6126226 GCF_902362185.1 Chanos chanos | reverse complement strand
CAAATGTTTAACAATACCAGTATATATACTCTTCATATGACCAAATATATCTTTAGACTCATTCTGTTAATGTAAGTATCCTGACTGAACACATCTGAAAGTGAAATTTGAGGGGCTTTCCTTAAAATAATTCTTTTAGCTGTTACTTTTACACTTTGCATACTTTCCCAGTTGATACTAGGTAATTACCCCACTGTAAAATGCGCAACTGACAAAAAAGATATTTTATTAAATAGATTTTATTTTACTGATATTTTATTACCATTGCTCAAGTCACAACGGCATTAAGCTCTAAAAGACAACCTGAACGTATTCAGACAATTGGAGTTTTATGAACTGTAAAATATGTGTTTGTTTGTGGGAGGAAGCAACCCGACGCTGGTACGCGCTGAGTCAGATGATACCAGGAATGTGATAAAGTTTCACTTCCCTGGAAATCATAATCTGAAATGGGTGTGTGCATATGTGTTAGAGACTGTGATAGAGCTTTGTTCTAAATGGTATATGGCAGAGGTGTCTGTGTCACGCACTCAAGCAGTAGACTTGCTATTTAGCATATCAGCTGAGCACTGCGGCCTCTGATTGGCTGAAAAGTTCACCCAGCTGTGTCCCAGGTAATTACCAGATGAGAAGGGAGGAACGGCAGTGCTGGACTGGACTTTGGCGCCTGCAGTTTCATGTGTCTTAGATGTATTACATGGCCACGGTAAACCTTACATCATTCAAAGTAAACCTTACCAGTCTAATCATTTAGAATAAATCTTACCAGTCTGTAGTCATGTAGAGTAAACCTTACTGGTCTGTAATCATGTAGAGTAAACCTTACCAGTCTGTAGTCATGTAGAGTAAACCTTACCAGTCTAATAATTTAGAGTAAACCTTACCAGTCTGTAGTCATGTAGAGTAAACCTTACTGGTCTGTAATCATTTAGAGTAAACCTTACTGGTCTGTAATCATTTAGAGTAAACCTTACCAGTCTGTAATCATTTAGAGTAAACCTTACTACTCTGTAATCATATAGAAGCATTATGGCTTAAATATGTTCGTGCTGTGAGTATAATAATGTCCCTGAGGAAAACCTGAAAGCTGTTCATATCTTTTTCGCAGACGGATGTGAAAGTTAGTCTGAGCGTCAAATTACACCAAAGGAGGCAGGATGCAGGCACTATACTGGAACCTTTTATTTTTGAAAAAATATATATTGTGAGTTGTTTTGTTTTTCAATACCTGTAGAAAACAGTAGGTTGAGGTAAATTCACGAGCACTATGCTAAGAAAGGTCTTGTTATGCCATCATTGCCATTTTACCCACAAAGATTTCTTTTACTTTTAAATATTTGCTTCCACTGAGCTTATGGGAGATGCAAGCCACTCTGTCATAACTACGTATTTAATCTTGTTTGAAAATAATGACAATGAAAAAAGTAAAACACCACATTCAACATTAAAATGTGTCATTTAATTTTACATTCCAAATAATACATACTCAGTTCACAGTACATACCCAGCAAACCCAGTTATGTTGAATTCTGTAATGAATACCAAGCATAGTTCAGATAATTTGACCTTTAAAACAGCAAATATGCCACTCATGTTTCACTTTTCCCCTTAGTTAAAAAGAAAAGTATCCTACTATGATTCTGAGTGTTTTCTGTTTCCAAAACCCGAGTCTTTATGTGATCAAAATCGTCAAATTTACCAAGTTTATTTAATTAATCTAGAAAGCACATGTATGGCATGTGCAACTAACCACTTTCTTTAAAGATGAAGAATCTTCACCACTGATCGTTCTGCAACTCCAAACGCAGCATAAAGGGGTTCATTGAACGTGGTCTGGACTCTGTGGAGGAGGGTCATTGTGTCAGACACGCTGTAGAAGTCCAGAATTCCTTCACTATGATCCAGATACACTCCTATTCTACAGGAGCTGGGCACAGGGATTTCAGTCTCAATGCCGCTGTGTGCGAAATAATATCTGAAGGAATATCGGGATAATCTCCAGGATTTGTCGTTGTACCCCAGCCTACATTCATTACCGGACCCTTTCCTCTTCATGCTCTTGTACGCGACCGCTACGGACCAGTTATCTCCTCCGCATTCCACCTCCCAGTAGCAGCGTCCAGACAAGACCTGGCCACACAGAACGTGGTGATAGTTGTCAAATCTCTCTGGATGGTCAGGGTACGGCTGGGCCTGACCACTGTCTGCTGTGCTCTGATTCTCCTCAGACAGGTGAACGCGTTTGTGTGCTGTGTTTGGATCCAGAGTGAGTTCACAGGAATCTGATGAAAGTAGAAACACAGTGATATGTCACACATGTGTGTATGCGTGTGCATGGATTACACCGCTTCGAAAATGATACTTTGTTTTCAATTGTAACCAAATTTGAGTAACACATTTAAAAAAAAAAAAAAAAAAAAAGAGAAAAAAAAAGAGAATCCCAATTTTGGTACAGATTCACAACAAAATTTTTTTTTTTTGCTTTGTTGTTTGTCTGTATGTCTGTGTGTGTAAATGTTTAAAAGTCAAATTTAAACTACAATCGCAGTGGAATAATTTGTGTAACTTACACAATAAAATCTCCCTCCGGGTCTTGGGTTGAGGAAGCTGAATGATGCTGATGTTTGTAACTACAAAGAAAATTAAATATGATCAATTCAGCCAACATACTCTGATGTTAAACAATATCCAGTTATAGATATTACATCTTTATTGGGAGAAACATCACCCAATCAACATTTCATGCATGTGATCAACATCCGCTCTGATGAAATCACATGACACGCTAAACACGCTGAAACTCGTGTCTTTCTCACCATGTTGAGATATGACATCCGTTTCCTTCTCGCAAATCTCTTCTATTCGTTTTTTTAATTTGAAGACTGTCTTGGTCACGTTTCCAAAAGACAGCTGTGGATTGACGGTGATGTCGGGTTGATCTTCAGTTTGACGAAGATCACACAGAGGCTGGAAATTCTAAAAAACAAAAAGAGAGAGAGAGAGAGAGAGAGAAAATACAAACTAACAGACTGCCAGATGAATCTGAAGTCTTTTGTAACCAGATGTTTGCAGCGCCAGTATCTTTGCTGGGTTAAATGGGATAGAGCTGATTATGGTCTACTGAAGGGAGTAGTCTGGAAAGAGTTCCTGGACCACCATGCTCAGTCAACAGACCCTGCAATATGTCTCTCTGATGAAATAAAGACAGCTCCACATAAAATTTGCACTACTTTAATTATATTGACAGCATTTTAAAAAATATTGGGTCCTGTTACCTGTAAAAACTGGATTTTATCCTCTATTTGTGAAAGTCGTCCCAGTTCTGCGTCTCTCTGGTGCAGCTGGGAAATCTCCTGTTCCAGTCGCTCCTGGAGTCGTTCTGCTCGGGTCAGCTCCGCTTTCTCTTGAGCCCTGATCATCTCCGTCACCTCAGAGCGTTTCTTCTCGATGAGACAGATCAGCTCGGTGAAGATCTTCTCGCTCTCCTCCACTGCTGTCTGAGCAGAACGCTGTTCATGACCACACACACACACACACACACACACACACACACACATACACACACACACACACACACACACACACACATACACACACACAAACACACATACACACACACACATACACACAAACACACACACACACATACACACACACACACACACACACACACACATACACACACACACACACACACACACACACATACACACACACACACACACACATACACACACACATACACACACACACACATACACACAAACACACACATACACACATACACACACACATACACACACACACACACACACACACAGATTCTCAGTAGGGGCTTACAGTGGAATCCTGTAGTTAGACAGCGTGTACAAAAAATTGACCATTTCAGGACTGCCACTGTAGCAGTCTCCTGGTTCTCCTGGTTCATGCTCACCTTGAGAGTGTCCATAGTCTGTTTCAGCTCCTGCAGCTTCTCCTCCATCCCCATGATTTCACACTGGAGTCTCTTTTGTTGCTCCTTCAACTCCTCCTGTGGGTCATTAAAACAACCTTCATAATACAAGCTGTGTGTTGTTTTTAAATCACACAGAGAGCTACGACTTCTGATTTAATGTGATAAAGTGTTATACGCGCTTGCATGAGATTAATCTTTTCCGATGATTTAAAGAAAGATACGTATTAAAAGATGTGGCCCTACCTGTTTTTCACTCCACTTAAATTCAACCGATATCGTGTCATGGGCTTTGTGTTTATGCAACGCGCATGGATAACAGATACACTGCTGGTCGTCCTGACAGTAAACTTCTAGAAGTTTCCCGTGGTGGGGGCAGATGTTCTCCTGCAGATGTGTGGAGGCACTGACCAGTTTGTGTCTCTTGAAGGTCGGAGACTGATAGTGAGGCTGGATGTGGGATTCGCAGAACGAGGCCAGACACTGTAAGCAGGATTTGACGGCTTTCTGTTTCTCGCTCGTGCAAAAGTCACAGTCGACGTGATCGGCTGCGGAACGTCTCTGGGCGGGAGGCGCGTCCTTGAGCGTGCTCTTTTTTAACCTCTCCATCATCTGAGCGATTATCGTGTTTTTTTTCAAAGGGGGCCTCGGGCTGAAGGTTTCTCTGCACTGGGGACAGCGGCAGATGCCTCTCTGGTCGTCCTGATCCCAGTAGCCTTCGATACAGTCCATACAATAACTGTGTCCACAAGGAATAGTCACCGGATCCCTCAGTAGATCCAGACAGATCGAGCAACCGAACTGATCCAGATTCAAAGCCTCTACTGCTTCTGCCATTGGGTTAAGTTGGGATTGACACTCTGGTTAATCTGTAGTTTCATGCAATGTGGAGAATGTATCTAAAGTAGGCGGAAATTGAACAGAAAACTTCATTGTGTTTGCTCAAGAATACCTTAATGTCAATTGAAGTTAATAATTAATCACAGTTCATTTTGGTATTTAATGTTCAACACTTATCGTATTGTGTATGTCAAATATAGTTCACGTATTAATTTTTCTGAAAGTATAACAACATTACCATCAGACCTGGAGATAAACTTCGAGGTCTGAACAATCAAGCCATTTGTATTTGACACACAGGAGAGCAGTCTGTTGAAAGACTGTCTTTTTAAACAACTGCTCAGGCCTGGATGATACTATAGCACAAGGCACTCTAATTCACAAGCAGTGTGTTCTCAAATACACTAAAAGTTCGGTATAAAAAGTACATAACTTTGAAATGCAGTTAAGTAGTCAGTAAAATGTACTTTCATTTCCTCCTTCTCCACTACGAGCACAGAGACTAGTCGGTATGTTTCCCTCACCGTGGTCTGTCTTACCTTTCCTTCACACCGAATCAAAGGTGGGAATCTTTCATCATTTCAGCATTCAAATCTTCATTAGCAGTAGGAAGAAAATGTGTGTGTGTGGGGGGGGGGGGATGTGAGGAAAATGTTCGGTTATAGTTCTCTGTGAACTCTCTCTGAGTTCGGCTGCTTCCTGGATTGGTCTGTGCAAAAGGAATTTGGGAGGAGCATACACTTGTGTGTGTGTGTGTCTGTGTGTGTGTGTTTATGTGTGGGTGTGTTCGTGTGTTGGTGTGTTCGTGCGTGTGTGTGCATGTGCATGTGCGTGTGCATGTGTGTGTGTTAGTCTGTGCATGTATATGTGTGTGAGTGTGTGTGTGTGTGTGTGTGCATGTTGATCAGGTATTAAAGTCTACCCTACTTCATTAGCAGACTCTTCACTAAGTTAGGGAAACAGAATGTGAGTAGACCTAATCCAAAGAGATTTCATGTAAAGTAGGATTAGAAATGTTTCTTAACATCGTCCAGCCTTTTATGACACTGTGGTGAGCCTGGACTTTGATCAGGTATACACGACATGTTTGTTTACCCCCCCCCCCCCCCTCCCAAAAAAGATGACATCACACAGTTTCCAGCATTACACAGTTACTAACATGATCAACTGTTGTACATATTACTTTATTTTTAATCTAAACTATTCTTGATATAACAATTATTACTTTACAGCATTCTTCTTTGTGAACTTCAAGACGTTACTGGACATGAATGGTCTTTCAACACTTTGGAGTTGTTTTTTTTTTTTTTGTTTTTGTTTTTGTCGTTTTGTTCATAAGTCACAGATCTTTAGCGATGATCCATAGTTAATCCCAAATGCTGGGTAAAGGGGTTCGGTGAACGTGGTCTGGACCCTGTGGAGGAGGGTCATCGTGTCGGAGATGTCGTAGAAGGCCAGAATTCCTGCGGCGTGATCCAGATACACTCCTATTCTGGAGGAGCTGGGCGCGGGGATGTCGGTCTGCTCGTTGTTGTGCCTGAAATAGCATTTGGATGGTGAGAATGACAACCTCCAGGACTGGTTGTTATATCCGAACCTACTCTCTCCCCCTTTTCCCTTTCTCTTAATTCCTTTGTACGTCACCACGGCGGAAACCTCCGGGCCGCTGCTGTCCACCTCCCAGTAAGAGCGTCCAGAGAGCTCCTCTCTGCATAAGACGTTGGGGAAAGTTTCGAATCGTTCCGGATGATCAGGGCCCGTCTGAGCCTGGTGAAACCATTCCACCTTCCTGTTCCCCTCAGACAGATACAAGTCTCTGTGCGCCGTGTTCGGATCCAGCGTAAGCTTACGGGCATCTGATCAAGGCAAAATACAGGAACAGTACGATTCAAACAGATAGACAGACAGATAGACAGACAGATGGACGGACAGATAAACCTACAGCCGGCCATTCAGATAGACAGACAGTTGAGTGGAAAGACTGTTTATTAGGTACGCCCAGTGGGTCTATCTCTCCAGGACTTCAGGGCTTGGATTTCACAGGACGTCAGCGTCAGAAACACTCCACGGGGACCTTGGTGTCTATGCTGACATGCTCCTGTCATGCACGTACTGGAGACTGGATGCGAATACAAACCATGTCAAGTGCCCCGCTAGTGATATTTTTGTAGTATCAGTATCTGTCGTAATCTCTGTGTATATTTATGAGGCTTCCCCCTCTTGAGGCTCCTCTGAAATGTATTATGTCGCCTCCCTAAGGAGTCCTGCCCCACACGTCTAAAATCTCTGCTATAGCCCGTCTCTGACAAAGAAAAACAACCTTTTTTCATCCTGAGATGGTGCTCCGTGACACACTGAGGATGTATTGTGAGTTTGTAGCCCGCCTGTTAGCTTGGAAGGTTCTCTTTCAACCTCTCTGGTCGATAAGCTCTTTTAACATACACGACTGCTGCTGACTGAGCGTTGTGGTTTTTTTGTTGCACGACACTTCATAAACGTTAGTCTCTATCATCCACAAAACGTGGCTGTTTCCAATATAATGGAACTTGCAAGCATGACATCGACGATCATACCGCACTCAAAAACCCTTAGATCAATAGTTTGTGGCACCTCTAATATTCAGTCAGACAGTAACTAGATCCTTCAAAACCAGTCTGCACGCCTTATATGGGCATGCCATGGTCACATGACTCACTGACCGTAGGAGTGGTCTGTTTTCAGGAATAGGATGATTTACCTATTAACCTGACCACTGAGGGAATGTACACAAATCTACAGTATTTTATCATTTAGTGTAACTCACATTGCAAAAACTCCCTCCTGCTCTTGGGTTCAGGCAGCTGATCCACACTGATTTTTGTAACTATAGAGACAGAAAAAAAATAGTTAACACACCCCTATATAGAATAATGACAGGCATACATTTACACATATTTTGCCTGTTCTCCATATATGTAGCATGTTCCTAAATATTTTTCAGTCGGTGATATATTGTCTGGTTGTTCTAATGACATTTTCTGATTTACTGTGAGGGTAAAGTTGTGTAGGATCTTACTGTTCTGAGACAAGTTTTCTGTTTCCTTCTCACAGACTTCTTCTATTCTGATTTTTAATTGGAGGACTGTTTTGGTCACATTCTCAAAGCGGAGCTGTGGATTGACTTTGATGTCGAGTAGCTCCTCGGTTTGACGTACGTGAGACAAAGGCTTGAAACTCTGCAGACAGAAAGAGAAAACGAAAGGCTGAACGGTGTGGCGAGGCTCACTGATTTAACGTCCACCAAACAAAGGCAACGGACCACAGAAGGGATCGTAAGACACTGTGGATCGTGATGGTCAACCGACGAATTTTTCTGATACGTATCCGTAATGAAATAATAACAGCTCTTAAGGAGACAAACGAAACAACACATAAACAAAAACGAAAAATAAAAATCTCTGATGAGATGATAAAAAATAAATAAACAACTTCAATTCAACTGATATAGAAAAATCTGAAAAGCCTTAAAGAAAAAAATCGAGGACTTTGCTGTACAGCAGAGTTTGTTCACAGTGAGAGGCAGGCAGGGCATGGAGTCGAGAGAAAGTGTTAATGTATAATTCAAAGCTCCTTTCTGAGGCCCAGACTGGTGATTCAGACAAGACCTTTAAAAGCAGTGTTGACTGGGTAACGAGCACTGATAAGGTGACGCCAATAAAGTGTAGCCTGGAAACTTGCAGAGATTAATTAAAAATCTCACGTGAATAAAAGACACAAAAAAAGTGTAAAAAAAAAAAAAAAAAAAAAGACGTCTCATCGGTATTGCCGATGAGACTATCCTCTTGCCTGTAAAAACTGGATTTTATCCTCTATTTGTGAAAGTCGTCCCAGTTCTGCGTCCCTCTGGTTCAGCTGGGAAATCTCCTGTTCCAGTCGCTCCTGGAGTCGTTCTGCTCGGGTCAGCTCCGCTTTCTCCTGAGCCCTGATCATCTCCGTCACCTCGGAGCGTTTCTTCTCGACGAGACAGATCAGCTCGGTGAAGATCTTCTCGCTCTCCTCCACTGCTGTCTGAGCAGAACGCTGTTCATGACCACACACACACACACACACACACACACACACACAAATGTTCAACAGGACTCACTGCGTTTCTCGTTGTATGCTCCAGCCTCATTGGAGTCCTCTCTGAGGCAGTGTGTATAAGAAACGGACACCCCTAGTTAAAATGGTTTCTTCTAGAAGTGTCAATCTAGCATCATGTAATCTAGCATCTAGCATTCTCCTGGTCTGTACTCACCTTGACTGTGTCCATGGTCTGTTTCAGCTCCTGCAGCTTCTCCTCCATCTCCGTCATTCTACGCTGGAGTCTCTTTTGGTTCTCCTTCAGCTCCTCCTGGTGGTAATTATAAACCAGCCTTTCCACTCAAAATATTTGCAATCTCACCAGGAACAAACATTCCCTTTCTAACTGATTTAGCATAAAGAGGATAAAATCCTATTCACAGCTCCATGATTTCTACCAAACTGAGCTAAATGCAACTAAAGATGCCATCTGTGACCCTACCTGTTTCTCCGCCCACTTTGATTCAGCCGACACCGTGTCGTGACCTTTGTGTTCGTCCATTGTGCACAGGAAGCAGATGCACTGCTGGTCATCTTTACAGTAAACCTCCAGAAGTTTATCATGATGGGGACAGATGCTCTCTTGCAAGTCTGTAGAGGCATTGACCAGTTTGTGTCTCTTGAAGGTCGGAGACTGATAGTGAGGCTGGATGTGGGATTCGCAGAACGAGGCCAAACACTGTAAGCAGGATTTGATGGCTTTCTGTTTCTCGCTCGTGCAAAAGTCGCACTCAATGCGATTGGACATGGAATTGCTCCTAAAAAGAGGAACATCCCTGTGTCTGGTCTGTGTTAATTTCTCCATAATCTCGGCAATAATCGTGTTTTTCTTCAAAGGGGGTCTTGACCTGAAGATTTCTCTGCACTGAGGACAGCAGTAAGGTTTTCTCTGATTGTCTTGATCCCAGTAGCTCTTGATGCAGCCCATGCAATAACTGTGTCCACAGGGAATCGTCACTGGATCCCTCAGCGGATCCAAACAGATCGAACAGCTGAACTGATCCAGATCCAGTACGTCTTCTGTTCCTGCCATTTGAGGTCGAATTTCTGATCTTCAGATTGTATCTTCTGTCGGTGTGGAGAAAGTATCCGAGCTAAGCTGAAATTCAAGGTGAACACACAATCAGGTTGTATACTGCTTCACAAAGATTTGAGCATGTTAGTTATTGGAGTATGTCTACATAACAATGGCCGTTTTGATCCAGCCCAGAGTGAAACTGATGGCCCCATTAAGTGTGGTTAATTTGGTCACAATGAATTATCCTGCTTGGACCACCGCTAGCATGCCAAGCAATTAGTGCACTATCAGTATAACGTCACTAAGACATACAGTTACGATTACATTTATTTGTTCATCTTTTATCCAAAGCGACCTCCAGGAGAGGCAGAATATAAACCAAGCGTGTAAGAAGGCAGTGTTTCGTCCCTGGGTGGGCTCGAACCACCAACCTTTCGGTTAACAGCCGAACGCGCTGACCGATTGCGCCACAGAGACATTCTGTAAGGTAGTGGTTCTTAGCTCAAGTCCTCAGGGCCCCACTGTCCAGCACGTCTTCATTTTAACTCAGGACCAACACACTTGATTCCACCGATCAGTTCATCCTCAAGCCCTTGATTCGTTCAATTAACTGTGACAATGAAGAGTTAAAACAAAGACCTGCGGGACGGTGGGCCCTCAGGACTGGAGTTGAGAACCGCTGCTGTAAGGAGCATGATCAGCCAGCCCGCGTTCGCCGGCAAGTCAAAGGAAAATGCAAGTCGCTCGCTGACTACAGAGCGTTCTTGCCTTGTTGTGACATCGTGCCAAGTCGCATTCGAAAAAGGAACATATTACACGATGTAAACCCATACCCCAAAGTCCAGACCCTAAGGTAGGTTGCCTCTATACCAGGGGTGGGCAAATCCAGTCCTGGAGGGCCGGTGTCCTGCCGGTTTTTGTTTTCACCTCTTAGCTACCTGTTGATTTTCACTTTGAAAACAGGTGTGCATGCTCTTCAGCCAATCAGAGACTGTATTTAGTTGGTCGACAAGAAAAACAGAAAGACCATGGCCCTCCAGGACCGGATTTGCCCACCCCTGCTCTATACACTACAGTACAGAACTGGACCTATACAGTACTCTAGTACTCTCTGGCACACTGGTGTACGTGTTGCATATATTATTGGGTGTGATGGGAGCACACAGGTTGGTGTGGTTCATACAGACTTTACTCACACCCATGTGACATGTCATAACTCATCAGAACAGAGTATTTGCCAAATGGTTTCCATTATACTTTTACTGCTATGTCGTGTTTTATGTTATACAGTTATAAATCCATTGTGGTGTGACATATAATTAAATCAAACCATGTTAGTGTTACCATGTTGTGTATGTCAAATATAATTTCACCCATCTGATATATATAGTTGTTTGTGTTGATGGTGTAATAATATTCACACCAAAGACACGTCACTTCAAGATCTCAGCCATCAAATCGGACGCATTGGAGAGCACTGTGAGCCCTCATGGATTATCTTTGAAACAAAACGCTAATCCTATGCTGAACGGAACTGTGCTTGTAAATTACAGCTGCTCGCAATAATGTCGTAGAAATGCAATCATTTCAATTGTACCAAAAAATACATTTCAAATATAGCTAGGCATTCAGTAACAATGTACTTTTTTTCCTTTTTTTTTCTTTCCCCTCTCTCTCCCCCAAGAGAAAAGCTCAGAGAGGAAGCGGTTAGCGGAGAAATACCTGAGATTGTGTCCTATCGCTGTTCACTCTGTTCTGTCTTACCTCTCCTCTCTCTCAGTCATCAAATCTTGGGATCCTCCAGGATTTCAATATTCATATATTCATCCCCAGAAGAAAGAACACCCAAACTGTTCTGGTTGTCTGCCGAGAGAGAGTTCCATCTAATTTTTTTTTTCTTTTTCTTTTTCTGAGAACTAGTTCAGCTGCTTCCTGGAGCCGTCTCTGGTGTGTGTGTGTGTGTGACACACACAGAACATGGGTGGAGCGTGCGTGCATGTGCTTGTGTGAAGTGTGAGTGTTTGGGGGGGGGGGGGGGGGGGGGAGTGGAGGCTGCTGTACTTTCTCAGGAGTCTTTGATCCACTTCACTAGTTTTAAGTACTTATATTCGTATTTGGGCAGAGCTGGTACAAAAAGGTTTAACGCGGGATAAACGTGTAGAATCTGTGTATGTGCTCGGCAATGAACATCCCGAGATGTAATTAACCCTTTCATGACATTACATCCAAATCTGCACTTGTTCACATTTCTAACTGCTTTGTATCAGACATTGAAGCTTATCAGACCACTGCTCCCAGCTTCCCCAGTAACACGGCCCAGACATTATGGAAATTTTGAAATCTCTCTGGATGATCGGGATGTGCCTGGACTTGACGCCATCAGTACACCCCTCTGCTTCCAAGACCAGAAAGACAGGGCTCTCTGACTGCTGTGTTGGAATCCTGTGAAAGCTGAGATCTGATCTGGTCGAAGAAAAATACCTCCGTGAACACAAGAGAGAACGTTTTTACACAGTTGTATGATGGGAAATAGCGAATGTATGTATATATGTATGTCGTGGTGCAGTGGGTGGTGCCGTGGGTAGGGCTGTTGCCTCACAGTAAGAAGGCCCTGGGTTTGATTCCTGGGTGTGCAGGGTCCTTTCTGTGTGGGGTTTGCATGTTCTCCCCGTGTCTGCATGGGTTTCCTCCAACAGCCCAAGGACATGCAGGTTAGGTGAAACGGAGACACTAAATTGTCCCTAGGTATGAATGTGTTTGTGTGTCTGTCCTGCGATGGACTGGCAACCTGTTCAGGGTGTATTATTATTATTATTATTATTTTGCCCTGTGAATGCTGGGATAGGCTCCAGCATCCCCTGTGACCCTAATTAGGATAAGCGGCTTAGAAAATCATCATCATCATCATCATTTTCTCCCGCTTATCCGGGACGGGGTCGCGGTGGCAGCAGGCTGAGGAGGGTAGCCCAGACATCCCTTTCCCCGGCTACATCCACCAGCTCCTCCTGGGGGATCCCAAGGCGTTCCCAGGCCAGTCGAGATATATATTTCTCCCAACGTGTCCTGGGTCTTCCCCGGGGTCTCCTCCCAGTTGGTCGCGCCCAAAACACCTCCATAGGGAGGCGCCCAGGAGGCATCCTGACTAGGTGCCCAAACCACCTCAACTGGCTCCTTTCAATGCGGAGGAGCAGCGGCTCTACTCCAAGCTCCTCACCCTATGGCTTGGAAAGTGAATTAATATATATGTGTGTGTGTGTGTGTGTGTGTGTGTGTGTGTGCGCGCGCACGCGTACAAGTGAACGAGTGCCTGTCTGAATCAATTTGTGTAGCGCACAGTGCAGTCTGATTCAGTTTCATTTTTTTGAAACTCTGATCAGCTCTCTCACCGTAGGGTGCCCTTCCTGGAAGAGGTGGACAAGTTCTTAATTTTCCCTTTGGTTAAAATTGTATTATTGTAGAGTGACATACAATTAAATCAAAACATGTTCATATCCAGCACATATTATATTGTGTGTATCAAACAGCATTCATTTCGCTGATGAAAACTGTGACGAACAATGTTCGTCAACAAAAAAATTTTTCCACGACGAAAACGAGACGCTAGCTAAATAAAAATGCACCTTTTGAAAATAAAAACTGTGGAGAAGGACATTACCATTTTCGCTGACAAACAATAATGAAACGATAAGGTCAGAGAAAGACGAACGGACAAGCAAGTTACAGGCCTACCCACCCTCCTCTGGAAATGGAACGTTAGGCATTTAAACTAACCCTAACGCGGCAACTCAGATCACGGCTACTCTCGGAAGAAAAAGAACGGATTTTTGGACACATTTTACCTACGATACAACTGAAAATAAAAACCCACTGCAAACAATATGGGTGCAAAATCGTTGGGAGAAATACCACAAACCTGGAAGAAAAGGTTTGGGAATGTAGCAAACCAAAGAATATCTATGTGCTTGATGAAATCACTGGTTTAATTACAAAAAAGGAAAAAAATGCAAATTGACTAAAGTTTGACTATAACCTGTATCGTTTTCGGTGACAAAAACTGGACTTAAACTAATAATGATGAAATGGCTATTATATGACAAAAACGAATATGTATTTTAGTCAAAAGACTAAATCGAAGACTGAACTAAAATTACCTGCCAAAATGAACGCTGGTGTTAAATGTAATCGACACGCCCTTTGGTGTGGTTTAGTAGTACTGGGCAGCGGTCCACCACCAGACAGTACTCAGACTGAAGGACGATTCTGTCCAAATCATAGAAGGGCTCCTCCACTACCTAGCTCTCCTTTTCTTCTATGATATGTATTCGTCTTTAATGGACTCTCCTGACCGGTCCATCCTGGGCTCATTTCAGAGCCAAACATTTTGTCCTTTGAAAGCAGTAGGTGATATATATATATATATATATATATATATATATATTTTTTTTTAACAGGGTGGATGGCCCAATCGGCTACTGATTGAAAGTGCAAGACACTTCAGGCTTAGTTTATACTGACACCTGGTGGCTAGACATAGAACTGCAGTTTTCTCTTTGCTGCATGACACACTAATGAGAAAATTGGTCAAAAGGACATTTCTACGAAGCATAAAAGGCCTGTGTGTATGTGAGAGAAAAAAGAAAGAGAGAGAGAGAGTGTGTCTCACAGTAGTTTGGTATCTATGTATTACAATCAGAGAAAACAGAGAGCAAATGCTTGGAACAGCCGACATTGAACGTTTCCAAAATCTTCCTTACACACGACGGGTCAGGAGAATGCGGTGAGAGAATGTAGTGGAGAAAAAAAAAAAGAGCGCGACTGAACACTCATCAACGTTTCCATCTTTCTTTAATGATTTACACAAACGGTTGTCAGGCTTTTCATTACCATCTGAGACATGACACTTCTTCTTGTTCGCTCAAATGACATTGAGCAAAGACACTAAAAATAAAAGACTGTAAACACGACACTGAAGAAGAAGAAGAAGAAGAACATGAGTGCTGAACATTCAAAAAGAAAAAAAACAAAAGAAAGAAAAGAAAGGAAGAAAAACAAAACAGAATGAAACCAGGGAAACGATAATATAAATTAAAAAAAGAGTGAATATCTACCTCAGATCAGGTGCATTAAAGAAAAACAAAAAAAACAGTTCCTTCAAGGAAAAATAAAGAACTAGAAACAATTGCATCATACTTTGGAACGTTCCAGAACAATTTTGTAATAGTTTAGTTCAGAAATGCAGTGCTTGTTTTCATTGTCTTTAACAATACTTTTCATCACTACTGTATATAGTTTATAATGAGGCACAAGAAGTGTGTGTGTGTGTGTGTGCGTGTGTATGAGCTGTGTGCAGCATCCTCTTTGAAATGTTGAGCAATAATTTCCTGGGATCTCTGTGTGTTCTGTGAGTGAGTGAGAGAGACAGAGACAGAGAGAGAGAAAGAGAGTGAGTGAGAGAGACAGAGAGAGAGACAGACAGACAGAGAGACAGAGAGAGAGAGAGAGAGAGAGAGAGAGAGAGAGAATGTGTCTGGGTTTGCCTTTGCTGTTAGCAGTTCTGTTACATTCATGTACTAAAACGGCAGTCATTCAGGCAAGTGTACACTACACACACACACACACACACACAAATAATACAGCTCAGGTGCACTGCATAAAGAGGCCTGTGTACATCTGTGTGTGTGTACTTTTCAAGTATCAATGTCGGCATGAATCATCTCAGGATCCAGATAGCATGTGTGTGTGTGTGTGTGAGTGTGTGTTGTAGCCAGTAGTGCAGAACCTTTCAAAGGTTCCAGTATGGCTGTAGTCTTGCGTGCTTGTCCTGTCCAACCCACTGTTTTTTTTATCTGCCCTGCTCTGACCACTCTGGGCTCACGGACCAATCAGGACGCAGCGCCTTGGTAACCGCTCTGGGTCAGGGCGTCAGGTGCCACAAAAACAAGAAGAAGGGGGAAAAAAAAAAATCTTAAATTTTAACCTGCGCCCCGACCTTTGACCTTGCCTCACAGGATTACTCCTCTCACAAGAGCTTGCGTCACCCGCAGGAGACCCACAACGCGAAGTTATTAATCTTTAAACGTTTAAAAATGAAATCATGGCTCCGTTACTGTAGATAAGGTTCTGTGTGTGCACATGTGTGTCTATGTGACTGCGTAGATGGACGTGCGCGTGTATGTATAAGCGCGTGCGTGTCTGTGTGTGTGTGTGTGCGCGTGTGTGTGCGTGTGCGTGTGTGCGTGTGTGAGTGTGTGTGTGTCTGGAGAGGTGTGAGCTAAAAGAGGTTTAACACTGTTAAACTGGACTGTATAACTTCATTCAGACTTTTACAGTTTAGTCAAACAGGTCTTCACAACAGCTCCTCATCATCAGCAGCTTTAGACAGAAAAGGGGAGAGAGAGAGAGAAAGATAGAGAGAGAGAGAGAGAGAGAGAGAGAGAGAAAGAGAGACAGACAGAAAGACCTGCCTCACAAACAAGCTTATCTCTGCCCACTTCAAACTCGTTTGTTAATTTTTCTTTCTTTCTTTTTTTTTTTAATTGAAGGACGTCTCTCCTTCGGGTGAAAACCTTCTCCCCTCTCACCATGTCTCGATGTAAATCTCATCCACGCACATATACCACCGTTTACAGTTTTTCCAGTGTCTGTCTCAGTGACCGTGTTGGTGTGTGTGTGTGTGTGTGTGAAGAGACACACAAAATAAAAAAAAAAAAAACAAAAACAAAAAACGACAACAAAAAAAAAAACATCCACCGTCTATCCCACTTCTTCCTCCGTCATTATTCTGAGGCGGATTTCCATCTGTTAGCTGCTTGCTGTAACGGTAACGGTAGCGACGCTGTTCCAGTAGGTGAGGAGGTCAAAGGCCAAAGGTTAGCGGCTGAGGAGGTAGACGACGACCTCGTAGGTGCACATCATGATGGCGGTGTTGGGGATCTGGCGGACCAGGTGTGTGGTCAGGCCGCGGTAAAGAGCCCGGTAACCCTCCTCGCGCACCACCATGGTCAGAGTCTGGAAGAAGGAACGATACTTGGTCCCCTCCTCTCTCAGTCTCGTCCTGATCACCTCTGAACAAAATTACACACACACAAAAAACCGTCACGACCCGCATATATCCTAGTAGAACAATATGAACACAACACACACACGCACAGAGACACACACACACACGAACAGACACTCACACAAAACACACAAAAACCTTCACTACCCGCATATACCGTTCTATAACAATATGAACACAACACACTAACACACACACACACACTGAGACACACACACACGTGAACAGACACACACACACACACACACACACACACACACACACACACAGAGACACACAGACACACACAGAGACACACAGAGACACACAGAGACACACACACACACACAGAGTCCAGACATGGACGGCTTAAGGAGCAGTGGAAAAGCAGAATGCCGACTGACCGTGTGGATAGGCGATGGAGGTGGCACAGGTTTTGGAGGTGGCGGCCGCAAGCATCATTCCCACAAAGTCCGACGCGTCCTTTGACGCCTCCTCCTCCTCGTCCATGTGCGCGGAGGCCTTGGCCTCTAGGAGGCGACGTTTTATGGTCTCATAGATCACAAAGTGGATCACAGTCTCTGAGATTCCGGCGTAAGACGCCGACATGCCGCGGTAAAAGCCCCGTAAGCCGTCCGACCGGTAAACGCGCCGTACACACTCGAACGCGCTCATCCGCTGCTCCCCGCGATTCCTGAAACACAAACCGAAAAAATGAGCCAAACTCAACACCCACCCACCCCCTCCACACACAGACACAGACACAGACACAGACACAGACAGACAGAGAGAGAGAGAGAGAGAGAGAGAGAGAGAGAGAGAGAGAGGCTGCAGCAGAGACATTCAATAAACTCGTACTTGAACTGAAGATGCTAAAACACACAAGGTTCATTTGAAATACAAGAACTCTCTTGTATTAAAAGTTTTTTTTTAAAATCTCAAGAATGTATAATGCAGTCAACCTGCTACCTCTAAAACAACTCTAAGATGATATTTTCTGCCATCCTACCTGGCGTCCAGCTGTAGGCGTGTCTTGATGAGCCAAATGGGATTGGTCGCCGTGATGGCTGTGAACCCTGATTGGTGGAAAAGGGTCTGATTAACATTGATTGACAGACATGAAACCCCAACACTAGTGATCTGTACCAGACTAAGATCCGTTCATAAACGTAGACACACAGCAGTACTATTTCATCTGTTACCTCTGTCACAAAACAGCCCACCCTACACTATATAGCAAATCCCAAAACTCTGCAAGAGTTTAGTGAGAAAGAGAGAGAGAGAGAGAGAGAGAGAGAGAGAGAGAGAGAGAGAGAGAGAGGAGAAAGAGATACAGAGCAATAGAAAGAGAGAGAGCAAGAAAAAGGGAGAGAGAGGAAGAGAGAAAGAGAGACAGGGCAAAAGACAGACAGAGGGAGGAAAAAGCCATAGCAATAGAGAGGTCAGTACTCACACAGACTCAGTCCCTCCACAGACACGAGGCTAGCGCCCCCTGTTGGCTCAGGGGGCTGACAAACCCATTAGACAGAGAGTGATGTTAGAGCACACCACACCCCCTACCTCCTCAAAACATGCGCCCCACACATACACACACATACACGCGCAAACATTACACACACACACACAAACTACACACACAAACTACACACACAAACACTTACATACACTCTGTATACACCAAACACCAAGAAATCTCTCAGTATTTTTTCTTGTCAGAATGAAATGCTAGAATGAAATGCTTAAACGATGTGTAAAGTTAATCCCGTACGTTCTTGTGTAACGCTGTAGCTATAATTCCACGGAGTGGTGGAGCTGGAATCTTTTCCCTCCGGCGACAGGGAAGTCTAGAACAAGGACACAATCGCTGACTCCCTTGGGCTGGGAGCTGTTCTATCTCTCTCTCTCCCTTTTCCCTCTCTCTCTCCCTTTTCCCTCTCTCTCTCCCTTTTCCCTCTCTCTCTCTCTCTCTCTCTCTCTCTCATGCAAGCACACAGTAACGTACACTATCCCTCTAAATAATCAACATTTTAATACAAGTCACATACACAAAACAGTGTGTGTGTATTTCTGTTTTTAAGATAAATAGAGAGAGAGAGAGAGTGTGTGTGTGTGTGTGTGTGTGTAACAGAGAGAGAGAGAGAGAAAGTTCAAATATGCCAAAGGTGAAAGGTGAGAGTGTTACCTGCCATCCCAGCAGAGAGCATGTGCACTTGTGTGGAGTCAGGTTCAAACACTCCGTTCAGCTTCTCTTTGGCCGTGGAGTATGCAGCAAAGTAAATAGCCCTACACACACACACACACACACACACACACAGATTATCTTAAAAACAGAAACATATAACCAAAGATCATCAGACTTGTAATTTATAATTCTTTTCACTTCAGAGGAGTAAAAATCCACATCAGTGTGTTTCAATAATAATATGATGTGTATCTCTCTCTCTCTCTCGCTCTCTCACACACACACACACACGCACACACACACAAACACACGCGCATACGTCAGACATTCTTTACGTACACTACTGAAATGGATCCATTAGCTAAACGCTCCATGTCAGTGCCCTTTTTAGATGAGGGAGGGCACCTTTTAACAACAGTTTTCCATGTGTGCATCATTATACACCTCTTAACTGTCAGCCTACTTACACAAGTCTTTACCCATCTGCTTCACACAATGCATCTCCCCAGAAAACACACACACACACACACACACACACACACACACACACACACACACACACACACACACACACACACAGACACACACACACACACACACACACACACACACACACACACACACACACACACACAAACACACAGGTTTTAACACGTGTATCATTCAGTGAACACGGTAATGAATGTAAGAGAACCCATCTGCACCTGCCTAATAAGTCATCCTTTACCCTAATTACTCTCTCTCTCCCATACTCACAACATACACACACACACAAACACATACATACACACACACTCTTTCTGTTTCCTGGGGCCTACTCCAGAAAGTGGGTTTAGTGAAAACTGAGTTAGTTAACTCAGCGTAAATAGTAAACCTCCTAGTAGAAGAGCCCTATGACTTCATTCTCCAAGCAAAACACAGCCATAGGGCTCTGCTATTAGGAGGTTTACTACCTACTCTGATTTAACCAACTCTGAGTTTTTACTAAACCTGCTTTCTGGAACACCCCCTTGTAATGCTAACGCATCTGCAGTCCCAAGATAAAAGGAAGGCAACCTTTAACACAAACTTCACACAACTGACAGAGACGACCTCCTGTCAAATAAACAGGTTGGTCTCCACCAGTGAGCCAGTCTGAAGGTACTGCATCACGCTTTACATACAAAATAATCACAATGAATTATTATTATTATTATTATTATTATCGTCATTATTATTATTAATATTATTATCATAATGAAGACCGTCAGACATAAAGTGAAATCCAATATCCACCCATCAAAGCGGGTTTTGGTTTGAGGTCCCGGGGCTGTATCGCAAAGCGGGATTTCTCAGCCAGTTTTCTGTTCATAAATGAGGAATGTTTACGTGTTTGTTTTGCTGTCGGGCAGTTCTGACTTTTGGCTCCAGTTATCGGACAAAACCGGGATACCTGGACTCTTTCAGCAGTCCTCACCCATCCAACGCCCGGTATCGAGAGGTTTATTTTTGGCCTGGCAGGCTAAAAATAAGTCTTCTGGGGACACACTGACCCCTGGGCGTGCGAGTGTGGGTCTTCCCTGATGCCGAACATGCTCATTTGTTTGACCTTTCACCCGGTAACGTAAGACCAGCTCACCTCAGTTTACACTGACAGATGCCTCCGTTTGACAACACTGAACTCTTCAAGTACGACCAGGCAAAGCAAAACTCAAACTCAAACTTTTTTTCTTCCTCTGCTTCTTCTTCTCTTGCTCTCTCTCTCTCTCTCACTCTCTCTTTCTCTCTCTCCTTCTCACTGTTCCTCCTCTGGCTGATCATGACATTCCAAAAGTTGTTTTTTTTTTGTTGAAAACTTCTGAAAAAGTGTGTGTCTGTGTCACCGTGTGTCTGAGCGCGCGCGTGTGTGTCTGTGTGTCCATGTGTGTGTGTGTGTCTGTGTGACCGTGTGTGTGTGTGTGTGTGTGTGTGTGTGTATGCCTATACGTATGCAGCCTTGCGTTTGTTTCGAGTTCCACACAGATCGTTCTGGTTTAGCAGGTGTTGCATCAGCCAGTGAGTGACACACTATGCGTACAGGCTTGTCCAGAGAGGACAGAGCTATGACGGTAGATAAAACCGCTTGAGGACCTTCAAACACAGGACCCTACTTCATGACTGTTTGTAATGCTACAGATCAAAGCTAAATCAAAATCAAAACTCTGTTTTTTTTTAAATTTTCTATTGTTCGTTTGCTTTCCTACCCAGATGATGTCACACTCACCTAGACGGAGCCACGCCCACCAGGTTGGGCCCCAGCCCCCTAAATAAAGACCGAGGACCCTCTCTCTCAAGAATGAGCCTGTGAGAGAGAGAGAGAGAGAGAGAGAGAGAGAGAGAGAGAGAGAGAGAGAGGCAGAGGGAGAGAGAAAAACAGAGACAAACAGAGATCTGTATCATACTCAGACACAAACGGCCTTCTAATTAACAAATATTTTCCCAAGAATGTTCAACCCCACCAAAATGTGTTTATTTATGTATACGTACCCAATATATCCATATTTACCCAACAATCATAAATAAATCAAGAAACATGAATTCTTTTTTCCCCCCAAAGGAGTTACACAAATTCGTCACAAGCTCTGAGATATGTTCAAACACCAATGGACAAGACTCGTTTGAAAAGCAGTTTGAAAAGGTGTGTGAGACCTAGATTAGCATGTCAATCAGCGTGTTACTTTTTTTTGTTGTTTTTTTTTAAGAAACTCTGGCATGCTGAACTCACAAAGAGTACAACAAACAGACGAGATCAAACAGAAGCTCCGCCCTAAACGCCGCCATCTAAGGTTCAGGTGTGGCTCATTTACCTTAACTTATTAAATGCACCATCAGGTACAAAATACACAGTTATGAAATCGTTTTTTCTGACATGTCAAACGGAAAACTTGAGGTTTGATTCAAGTTTGGAAACGTATCAAGAAACACTGTGTTCCCATCAAAACTCAAGGTTTCTCACCACAAAGGACAACAATACACAAAGGTCGCTTAGCGACGAGATTACAGATATTCTGCCTGTAACTGAGCAGTACCGCTTTTGCTCTAGTGGGTTAATAAAATGAAAAAGTCGATTTCTCGTCTATGGCAGGAGAAAAGAAGGGATGTGAACTCTTCAGGCTCCACTCGGAACAATACCGTGTTTGTCTCACTGCGGCTGCAGCGTGGGCTGTTTGGACTGGCACGGTCTGACAAAAAAAAACTACCAATACTCTGCCCAGTTCTGACTGAACAGTTAAGGTCTGTTCATGATCTATCGATGAATTCTGGGAAATGAAGTCTGATTGGTTTGCAAGTTGGGATTGGTTGAGAAAGGGGGAGTGTAGTAGTAATAGTAGTAGGGGCCAGAGATGTGTGTGTGTGTGTGTGTGGAAAAAAAAGAGTCTTTCATAAAGGCACAAAATCATGACTAAGCACAGACAGAGAAGAAAACAACACGGTGGGATTAAACACAGAATGTAAATATGCAGAGTTATAACAGGAGGCAAAATAAACAAAGTAACCAGCGGACGGGGGGGGGGGAGGCCAGGCCGCACCGCACTGTTCAAAATAGAAAGAGGAAAAACCAAAAAAAAAACAAACAAAAAAACCCTCCTCCTCAGAAGAGAAAATGTGATGTTCCTCTGTAGCGCAGACTGAGGGTGGGTGCGCTTTGTCACTGCATTAGGTCCTCCCTTCTCCTCTCCTCTCCTCTCCTCTCTTCCTCTCTCCTCTCCTCTCCTCTCCTCTCCTCTCTTCCCCTCTCCTCTCCTCTCCTCTCCTCTCTTCCCCTCTCCTCTCCTCGTGCAGTAGAGACACTGTAAGAAAGCTCTGACATACCACTCAGCCACTTCCTTTCATCTCACTGGTCGGCCGCTGAACTGTAACGGGGCCCGCGATACAGAGCCAGATAATACTGTAAACATTCCGGAGCTTTCCGGCTTGCTTGTGTAACCGGACTACAGGACAGCTGAAAGGCATTCCAACCTGCCTGGACTGACAGCTTCTATATGAGCTGGCCTCCCAGATCAAATGTGGGGGAAAAAAAATATATTGAGACCAGTCAAAGTTGGGGGGGGGGAGAAGGACGCTCTCAACTCTCGGTGTAGGATGCATAGAGGGGAATGACACACACACACACACACAAAATGCTAAAAGCAGATGAAAAGAGAGACTCCACTGACGGTCGACAAGCTACATTTGGGACGTGTGGGAAACAGTGCACATTTCGGGCACGTTGACGGTTTAAGACATAAAACAAACACTGCTTTAAGGCTTTACAGGCTTGCAGTGAACACCGTGCGAAGAGGGTAAAAGGGCGGGGGTGGGGGGGTGGAGTACTCACTTGAGACAGTGTAAGGGCCCCGGGGGGGCCACGCGGGCCACGCTGGCTCCGTTGACGGTGCTGAGCTGGACCTCAGAGACGTAGAGAGTGACGGAGGAAGACTGTAGCCTCGTCTTCACCACCTCCAACGGACATGTCAGAATCGCCCCTACCGTACCCCCGCATCTGAACAGGGGGGGGGGGGGAATGGAGAGAAGAGAATGTTCAAAATGATGAGTGCAGTTGTCCAAGACTTCATTCACATCTAGTCTAGTCTCTAGTCTGTTGACAAGGACAACTCAGGCTCCCTATCAACTATCTTAAAAAAAAAAAAATCTCCAAAAAACAGTTCAAACTATATTTTGAAATATGAGGCATATTATAGTAGACATTACGTTGACAAACACTTTTTTTTTTTTTTTTTTTACATATCAAATTTGATCGGATCACTGTTCAGTGACAAAGTGAAAAACAAAATGAAGGAGAAAACTCCTGGACTCCTGCCTGACGACACCAGGGAATGATTTAAACGCTGCCTGTAGTCCGTTTCCCCAAACCGTAACGCAATCTCCCCGTCTCCCGGGCACGCGCGCGCGCACGCGGGGCTACTCAAAAGGACTCGACATGTAAAAGTAGGTTATGCATAGCGATCCCATTCCAAGATTTCCAAATCCTACTGTAATCCCAGCAATGCCCAGCCAAAACTCTGTGTATACTCTTCCAGTACAGGGTAAACCTGAAAATAGGCTGTCAAAAAGACACACACACACACACACACACACACACACACACAGACACACACTACACTTGCTTTCAGCCTACTTTACGTTTAATGTTTGCCATTCAAATATGTTATGTATGAGGCTATCTGTTGTTGAATGGCTAGTGAAGAGAGCGCTACTGCCGTCTGTTAATGGGCAGAAAGAACAGGAATGTGTGCTTGATCTCTCTGTCTGCCCTAAAGGCCCAGGTCAATGGAACTGTGTTGGCTAAACGTAGCGTGACTAGCAGTTAGCGCTCCTGTTTGACTCTTCCACACAAACGCTGCATGCTCCAGGGACTGCTCACCTGACATCACTGTCAGATTATGGACCGGTTACCCCTGACTGCTATGACCACGTCAAAGTTCAATGTTCTGAACATGTATGAACATGTATATGTGTTTGTGTGTGTGTGTGTGTGTGTGTATGTGTCTGTGTGTGTATATGTGTCTGTGTGTGTGTGTATATGCGTGCGTGTGTGTGTGTGTGTGTGTGTGTGTGTGTGCGCGCGTTTATGTTGCATGTTTGGTTAATTTGTCATCCCAGCTGTTTCAGGGCACTGCACATGTGGGTCTTTGTTGTTTGTACTAACACAGGAGAGGAGCTGAAAAGTTCTGAAAAATAGGCTACCTCATTTTAAGGTACTCTGGGAAAACTGAACGGCCAGGCTGATTTTTTTTTGTGTGTGTGTGTGTGTGAATCAGAACAAAAAGTGAGAACAGTGGTTTATCTAGCACACCACACCAAAATGATTGCCTGTCGATATCCTTAAAGAACGACAAATAATAAAGCACAGTGTGTTAATTTCCATTTACGCACAGTTAAGGTTCCATATGAATCAACGAGACGCTACGAGACGTCTCTGAGGCTATGTGAGAGATCACTGAGAAACTGTGAGATGTCACATAAGACATTCTGAGGCATCACTGAAACACTGCAAGATAACTCCCCAAGACCACTAAGACATTGAGGAGTTGCCAAGACACTGTGAGACCTTGATGAGACATTGGGAGACAAGATTAAACCATTGTAAAACATCACTAAGACATCCGACGTCGATAAACAGCATAAGATCTCACAGAGAAGCTGTGAGATGTAACACATAGCTTTGCTACTTTGGTTTGTTTGAGTTTTAAAATGAAACGACACTAGGTAAAAGAAGGAAAAGAAGGCAGAAGAGGATTTGCAAACACGCGTTGGCCGTGCGAACACGCCTCCACAGACTGACACCAGAGTTTAGACTTAAACAAAAAAAAACAAAGATAACAGAAATCTGGGACAGTGAGGAGGATATAGAACCAGCACAAACACCTGGCTGTTTCTGCAGGAACCAGAACTGGGTCGACGAGACAGGCCAGGCTCGGCCGGGCTTTGTACCGCCTCGTGCTCTCGGTCACCAGCGGATCTGCAGGCAAACCGTAAAGCCTGAATGACAGAGAGAGAACGCAACCAGCCCAGCAGCTGGTTCACATGCCGCTGGCGACGACAACCAGCTCCATGTATTAGGTCAGACCCAGTGTCCCTAACAAAAACAGTTAGGAATACCCCATGAGAACCACAGGTCTAATCACAGCTGAATGCAGGTATATTAGTCCACATTACAAATATATGGAATACTTCCGAACGTCACCTTTCAAAACTGTTTTACGTAAGTATAAGGAAGTCAACAAAAATACTGACATGGTCTGACTGGAAATAATCCCACATAAAATGCTAGGCATTCATCAAAAGTAAATGGCCACACAACAAATCACGCAGTTTGAGGTTGATCTGAGATTTGGTGATGTACGGCCTAAAACAGACCTTGACTCAGTAATATCTACGAAAACACAAAGACTGCATTTTGCAGTAAAATACTTTGCATAACCCGCGGATTAGAGGACACGATGTTTACACATGCAGCTGTGACCTCGACTATGTTTGTGCCGTTTAAGACACGGATAAATCTTGGATCTCTAACAAAAAGTCACGAATTCAGGAGGATAGAAAATTTGACTTAAAAACTGTGCGATAGCAGGTCACTGAGATAGTATGACATGTTACCGAACACACTGCGAGATCTAAACGACACGTGCTGCCGCAGAGCCGTTGGGATTCGACGATCAGTTCCACTAAAAACAGTTACAGTACTCGACCCAAATTATCTGGACAGAATACATAGCCCACTCGGGGATGAACATAAATAGCCAAAGCATTGACCTTAAACACCATTGTCCGTATTTGTATCGCCCCTAATCTATTTGAGTATGGATGGACCGTTCCCGTCGAGTAATTCCGTGTTCCAAATTTAACCGTGATACAGACTATGCTGGGACTGGTATGGTGAATAGGATATCCAGTGACAGCTCCACGTTTCTGCACACGGATCATATCAAAGCCTTCGAGTCCAAGGAGAGACCTACTTCACGTTCATATGAGTAGAGTGTAAACAACTCCACTTCCACTACGGTTCAAGAACCCAAATACCCCAGTTCTCTCTCTCTCTCTCTCTCTCTCTCTGAAAGTGTGTGTATGTATGTATGTATGTCTATATATAGATATATATGCATATATATGTGTATAGACATATTTACTGTATATGTATTTACACAACTCTCAATGGCTATCAAACGAAACGATCCGAGCGAAAGAAGTAAACGTCTTTGGAAGCCTTTGAGACTGTCTACCTTCATATGCGCCCGTAGTGACTAGGTGTGACTGGACAAATGCCAGCGCAATCTACATATGAAACTTACTGTATGTTTTAACATTTCGCAAACCTTGGGCTATTTCTAGAGGCATGTATGGAGAGAAAATTAACTAATGCAAAGCTGTCACACTGATGTCAGTCAGCGTTAACTAATTTAATCAAAACTTTCCGTTTAGATCCCACAGTCATAGCGCTCTGTCATTCTATCGGTTGATATGAAAACTATGTTGATACTAACATCAAAGGGCAATATCTCATAATATCTCCATGCGATTCTGATGCCAGTGACACAAACTGTAAAAAAAAACAAAACAAAAAAAAAACAACAACAACAACAAAAAAACGGTACGACCCGCAATTCTGTATTTAAGTTTTAAAACGTGCACCGAGTTCATTTTAAAACATGCACTGTGCTTTTTTATTAAACAATAAAGTCCATTATTTGAAAGTGAGTAAAGTAATTGTGCAAAGGCATTGTCATCAGTGTGTGCAGATTCAGAGCTCATGTCCTTCTTATCATGTTGTCTAAAATATATAAAAACTCACCCTCCAGCAAAGAGATGGATTAGTGTATCTCTCTGACTCATCCTCACACATATTCCCCGAACCTGAAGGCAGGGTTAACTCGTCTGGAAAGGGTGTAGAATCCTTTAATATCGCCCTTGTTGCGCTCCTGCGGGTCAATACAAACGAGGATATGTAACACGCTAGCTGATTAGCCAGCTGCTAACGATAGTAGGTATATTTGTGTCAGCCCCTCGTAAAGTAAACCTGCCTTTTCGTTGTACCTCAGCGATATTGCCTCCACGCTGGAGCAGCGAAGAGTGGGCCAGTTGTCACGGTGTCGCTTCTTATTGCTAGGGCAAGAATACGAGGACAAAAAAAACCCCTTGTCACCCTGCCATATTTCCATCAGGTTCCGTACACACTTCTTTCGCCGCGATGTAGCTAGTTGTAGGGGAGACAGGTCAGTGCATTGATTGTCCAATCAGCGATCGCAAAACAGAGAATGTAATTGGCAGTTGCTTGGAAACGTCACAAAGCCCGCCTATATCACTCACTTTTCACGTGAGCAGCGCTTTGAATGAAGGAGGTCACAGCATGCATGAAAGTTATGACAGCGGAGCTACCACCTTTGCTGAAGACTTTACTTTCAACTGTCATTTTCTCAGTCAGTTGTACCCACAAAGCGCGACCGATTCCAATTTTTAAGAGTTTCTCAGCATAGGCTGGTGTTTCCTTAGCACTCGAAGAACTGACGTTGAAGGTCGAAATCTAATCTAGGGGCGAAAGTTCAGAGAGGGTGTGGAAGAGGGATCATAGAGGTCGTGAATGATTAGTCTAATATGTATATGTGTGTGTGTGTGTGTGTATGTGTGTGTGTGTGCGCGTAACCTATTTAACCTTTCCTCTGCTTGTAAACATACATGGCCTTTTGTGACATGCTTGTATTGGTTTCTTGAAAAGAGTCACGACGAAGGGAAAGAGATGCAGAAACGAAAGTGGAAATGTATAATGAAGTAAAATATTGGAAGACAGCACAAAGCGTTACTCAGAGTGTTACACAAGCTAGGTGGGCATACTAGGCTATATTCTACACTCAAAGATTTGACACAATAGTCTACCAAAGCACAAAAAAATACTCTTACACATAAATGTGTATTTCTGTGTGCATATGAGGTAAGTTTTTTAGAAGAAAAGGTTTTCCACAGCAACGTGTGGACTGCATGTAAGTCTCAATCTAGTCACTTTGCCATGCTGCTGAATCACAAATACACACACACACACACACACACATTAAATACTATGTATAGACAGTAGTAGTTATTTATACGATAACTTATATATCAGATTCAGCCCGCATTCAAACGCAAACAGACACTGTGAACAGAGTATGCACCATTATGGGGAACATGCTCTCTCTGTAACTATACATAGTGTTCATAGTGTTTTTACAGACACACACACACAGACACACAGACACACGTAAACACAGATCTCGTGCCCAGCGTTTGGGGCAGTAATCAGTTCATTGTAGACTTGACTTGTTACATAAGCACTAATGTGAAGCCACATGGGGAGAATCCTGTCTCTCATTCCATTAGAGTCATCAGAGTCAATGAGATACTGGCACACAAAAGGGAGTGGCTAGGGTGCTTCTACCTTCTGTGTGTGTGTGTGTGTGTGTGTTTTCAAACCAGATAACACATCTGTGTGACATTTCTGAAGTCAGTAAATCTGATGGTTAATGATCAATTTGATCATAAATGTTTGATTTGTTTTGTCGAACAGTAACAACCTACGGTTGAAATAGCGCTGGTCGTATGAATTGGCTCACCTTCCCAGTCACACGGTTTAGTACATTCAACTGCCACCTTTACCTAAAGCCAACGTACAGCTGTTAATATCAGCGTCAATGCTTCACACCTCTGGAGCAGCTATAGGGTTAAATGCCTTGTTCTGGGATATATCAGCGATGAGCTGTCGTCACTGCGGTTTGCATCTACAGACCTCTGGTGAAGAGTTCAGTTCCATCTGTGCTCTGCTGCTTCCGTTAAATGATGTGTTGATTTGAACCGTGTGCGGTCTATAGTATCAGTCAGATACACATCAGGTTTTGTAGATTTGAAAACTCAGCAATGACATAAGCTGTTAAAGAAACATATCTGGCACCGTTCAGAACTGGCAGGGTCATCGAGTGATTATTCTGTGTTTTATACATCGTCTCCAGCAAAGCAAGAGTAAGAAAGAGGAGAATCTTACGTGGAACAGAAAGAAAAGACAGCCCCGCAGGTTCTTAAAACGTTTTTTTTTTTTATCATAACCCTAAATTTAAACGTTTCGATATCTTGAACGCACCTCAGTTTTTCCTTATGAAACAGTGTTTTCAGATGGACTAGTTCTTAAGAGCCCAGGAAGGTTTGTGTGCAAACAGAGAATTTTAGACTGGGCATTTAAGGTCATACTACTCACGTTTTTTTTTTTTGGTCACTTTGTAATGAGATTATTCAGAGACCTTGTGTGGCACATGAGGAGTGATCACGTCGACAATTATGAAAACGGAGACCGTACGCAATCTATAATCTATCTACTGCTCAAATGAGTAGCAATCTATAATCTATCTACTGCCCAAATGAGTAAACTACATTTACTCATCACACATGTCACTAGCTGAGGTAATAGTGAACAGAAAGTTGCTTTTTGCATTCTCTCTCTCTCTCTCTCTCTCTCTCTCTCTCTCTCTCTTTCTTTCTTTCTCTCTCTTTCTCTGTGTGTCTCTCACTCTCTCTCTCTGTCTCTCTCTCTCTCTCTCTCTCTCTCTCTCTCCCTCTCTCTCTCTCTCTCTCTTTCTCTCTCTCTCTCTCTCTCTCTCTCTTTCTCTGTGTGTGTGTGTCTCTCTCTCTCTCAGTGACAGCGCTCTGTAAATTGTCTTTGTGCATGTGTGTGTATGTGTGTGCGTGTGTGGGTGAGTGGTTGAGCCTGTGTGTGTATGTGTGTGTGTGTGTGTGTGCGTGTGTATGAGGGCAAGTGTGTGGGTGAGTGAGTGAATGAGTGTGAGCGTATCTGTGGTTGTATGTGTGTGTGGGCACATGAGTGTGTGTGTGTGTGTGTGTGTGCAGGTGCATGAGTGAATGAGTGTAGGTATATCTCTGTGTGTGTGTGTGTGTGTGTGTGCGTACATGTGTTTGTATTGTATACACTCAGTCATGAGTGAGCCTGTGTAAAGATCTCTACTCTGATTATTTTTTATTATAAATCCTCTCTGTTCTGCATGTTCTCCTGCCACGGAAATCCTGAATACAAACACAACGTTTACTGTGTTATTGAAAACAACAAAAACCAGCAGTGTTTTGAGATGCGAGGGCATATGTATATGTATGTGTATATAAGCGTGTTTGTAAGATTTGTTTTCATGGTTTGCTTCACATACATGTCACATCGTATTTGTCTTGCCATTGTTGGTGAGATATTGTTTATAGATTTTATCTTTTCAGGTGAAGGTCATCGTTTCAGTGTCAGTTTAACTCATGCCCTCTCCGCACATGTGCACCGCTGTTGCAGGTGACTGTGTGTGTGTGTGTGTTTGTGTTAAACACTCTTCCTACGGCATGAGGCCTAAAACAGCGCTCCTCCTGTTGTTACTGCTATCTCACGTTAACCCTCTCTGTTTCTTTGATTTCAGTTTTTGGCACTATTTTTCAGTGTCATTATGAAATGATGCAAAAAGAGATTCGTACAATCCAGAAAAATGTCAAATACCCAGAAAAAAAAATGGGTATTTCCTGTCCGTCTTTGTATTTTTGGAATGGGCGTGCTTGCGTGTGTGTGTGTGTGTGTGTGCGCGCGTGGTTGCATGCATGTGCTTGTGTGTGTGTGTGTGTGTGTGTGTGTGCGTTTATGTGTGTTTATGTGTGCTTGCCATATTAGGAGGTACCCATATAAAAACTTTTGGGGACTACCCCGCCTGGTGGGACTGTGTACTGTGCTTGCCATATTAGGAGACCCCCTCATGTGTTGGCGATTACCCTCGTCGGGGCGACCCACAGCCCTCCTGAACTCTGTATGTTTATACAGAGTCAGGGAATACCCTCAGACAGCCACACCTCACCTCTTTATTATGATTAGTTTAACAGTAGTTTGAGAACTATGTGAAAACTACAATATAACACTTGCATTACAATGTGATTTGCATCTGTATGATGTTGTGCGGAGTGTCTTAATACCTGCACGACTCAAAACCAATTTCCTGGTTTTATTGCCCACTCAATGGTAATCAGCAGTGCACACATAAACACAAACACCTAAAAACATACACCTACACAGCCACATACACAGACACACACAAAACAACAGATTCTCTGTCTCTCTCTCTCTCTCTCTCTCTCCCTGTACTTTGATGTTTGCTCAGATCATCATCAATAATTAACTTCTACATGTTGCTCCTAAAAATAAAAATAAACAGACCTTTGTCCCACACTGGAGCCCCTAATACCCCTAATGAGAGTTCTCCGAAAGAACTCTCTGTGAGAGAGAGAGAGAGAGAGAGAGAGACAGAGAGAGAGAGAGAAAGAGGGAGAGAGAGAGAGAGAGAGAGAGGGAGAGAGAGAGAGAGAGAGACAGAGAGAGAGACAGAGAGAGAGAGAGAGAGAGCCTGTATATGTTTTTGTTTGTTTAGATCAAAAGGAGGAAATCTCAGTGGCCTTTCCCAGCATGCACCTCTTCATGTGTCACTGACACTGATTAGTCCTAAGAGGTCAATACCCAGGTATCTGTGCTTACACTACGGCCTGTCAGAGAAACACTCGCTTACTTCACTCCTCTTTCTACTCCCCACACCTTTTTCTGATTACTTCTCTTCTCATTCAGTGGTGTCAAAAGACTTGAGGCAAAACAGGTAGAGCATCATTTTACCAGTAAAGATGTTGTCGCCTACTCAAGAAGGCTTTTGCCTCAGTAACGGGCGGCTTGACGTAGCCATGTGCGTTTGGGAGAGGATACACAGACACAGAAATAGTGTAGGAATGCCGTAACTGACAACTAGGGATTGAAAGAGGAGGAATTTGACATTCTTATTCAAGCTTACTCGACCGGAACAAAAGCTCGGTCTGTCTTAGCACAGACACGAACCAAAGCTCGGTCTGTCTTAGTACAGACCCGAACCAAAGCTCAGTCTGTCTTAGTACGGACCTGAACCAAAGCTCAATCTGTCTTAGTGCAGACCCAAACCAAAGCTCAATCTGTCTTAGTCCAGACCCGAACCAAAGCTCAATCTGTCTTAGTGCAGACCCAAACCAAAGCTCGGTCTGTCTTAGCACAGACACGAACCAAAGCTCAATCTGTCTTAGTACAGACCTGAACCAAAGATGACAGTGAAGATGGAATGGTTTTACTCTGTTCTATTTATTATTGTTTTGATTTGCTTAAACTATGGCGTGGGCTCACTGTACATGGATCACAGCTACAGTCAACTCTATGCTGCAGAGTTGAAAAAGGGGCTAAGTTTAAAACTATTAACACACTATTTATAAACCAAGCATAATGCATTTCCAAATTCTCTAGTTCCACACATCATTCAGCATTTATGCCATACCTACAGTGAATATGAATATATGAATATGAACGGATTTTTAATGGCCATAGGCAGGAAGGGAATGAAGAAAACGGACACGTTTTATTGGTGACCTCTGAACTCTGAGACAGTCTGAAGCAGAACGTTTGAAGGGAAGATCAGGATTTTTGTCAGCATCATGTGATTTTCTGTGGTGACTGGGTTTTAAAGAACAAAGTTGAGTGTTTGATGTTCAGAGCAGTAGCACTGTCTGTTGCCGGCTGTAAAGCATTTTGTAGAATGTCAAAGGATGCCGCAGACATGGGTGGGAAACACAAGACAAACATTAACAGGGTGTGAGCAGGAGGAAGCAGGAACATAAGTAATCAGCATCTCATGATTACACACACACACACATATATAGAGGAGCAGAAGAGTGTACACACCCACCTTGGGGATAGTTTCTGTGTCTTCTTTCACTCTCTCTCTGGTACACACACACACACACACACAGTCTCATGATAGTGGACTGGACTGTAAGTGGATGCACGTTTGACAGACCCACTCATATGACCACCATACCTTTAGTTATTACACACACACACACACACACACACACACCACACACACACCACACACACACACACATACATACACACACACACACACACACACACACAAACACACACACACAAACACACACACCACACATACACACACACACACACACACACGTACAGACACCACACACACACACACACACATACATACACACACACCACACATACAGACACCACACACACACACACACACACACACACACACACATACACACACACCCCCCCCCCCCACACACACACACATACACACACACCCCCCACACATACACACACACCCCCCACACACACACACACACACACACCACACACACACACAGACATACACACACACAGACACAGTTAGCCAGAGACATCTCATCTGACATTATCAGCGTATTGACTGATTTCACTGGAGGGAAAAATCTGGGATTTTGTGGCCAAAGGCCAAATGGAGACCCCCCCACCCCCATTCAAATATGTCTGGAGAGGTGAAGATACCATGAGTAAAAACCTCAGATGCTCCAAACAGACTGAGTACATAATCAGCTGTCACAGGCCTCCAGCACCAAGGTATGTATGTGTTGGACCAGGCCCTACGTATGTATTGGACCAGGCCCTGTGTATGTATTGGACCGGGCCCAATACATAATTGGATGTTCTAACACATTATCATACACAGCGCGGAGTCATCTAGTCTCTCTCCAGTCATTTGGATGCAGTTCTGTGTTAGGTACGCCTGTGTGTGTGGATTCAGTTCTGTGTTAGGTATGCCTGTGTGTGTGTGGATGCAGTTCTATGCTAGGTACGCCTGTGTGTGTGGATTCAGTTCTGTGTTAGGTACGCCTGTGTGTGTGTGGATGCAGTTCTGTGTTGGGTACGCCTGTGTGTGTGGATGCAGTTCTGTGTTAGGTACGCCTGTGTGTGTGGATGCAGTTCTGTGTTGGGTACGCCTGTGTGTGTGGATGCAGTTCTGTGTTAGGTACGCCTGTGTGTGTGGATGCAGTTCTGTGTTAGGTACGCCTGTGTGTGTGTGGATGCAGTTCTGTGTTAGGTACGCCTGTGTGTGTGTGGATGCAGTTCTGTGTTGGGTACGCCTGTGTGTGTGTGGATGCAGTTCTGTGTTAGGTACGCCTGTGTGTGTGTGGATGCAGTTCTGTGTTGGGTACGCCTGTGTGTGTGGATGCAGTTCTGTGTTAGGTACGCCTGTGTGTGTGTGGATGCAGTTCTGTGTTAGGTACGCCTGTGTGTGTGTGGATGCAGTTCTGTGTTAGGTACGCCTGTGTGTGTGTGGATGCAGTTCTGTGTTGAGTACGCCTGTGTGTGTGGATGCAGTTCTGTGTTGGGTACGCCTGTGTGTGTGGATGCAGTTCTGTGTTGGGTACGCCTGTGTGTGTGGATGCAGTTCTGTGTTGGGTACGCCTGTGTGTGTGGATGCAGTTCTGTGTTGGGTACGCCTGTGTGTGTGGATGCAGTTCTGTGTTGGGTACGCCTGTGTGTGTGGATGCAGTTCTGTGTTGGGTACGCCTGTGTGTGTGGATGCAGTTCTGTGTTGGGTACGCCTGTGTGTGTGTGGATGCAGTTCTGTGTTAGGTACGCCTGTGTGTGTGTGGATGCAGTTCTGTGTTAGGTACGCCTGTGTGTGTGGATGCAGTTCTGTGTTAGGTACGCCTGTGTGTGTGTGGATGCAGTTCTGTGTTGGGTACGCCTGTGTGTGTGGATGCAGTTCTGTGTTAGGTACGCCTGTGTGTGTGGATGCAGTTCTGTGTTGGGTACGCCTGTGTGTGTGTGGATGCAGTTCTGTGTTAGGTACGCCTGTGTGTGTGTGGATGCAGTTCTGTGTTGGGTACGCCTGTGTGTGTGTGGATGCAGTTCTGTGTTAGGTACGCCTGTGTGTGTGTGGATGCAGTTCTGTGTTGGGTACGCCTGTGTGTGTGGATGCAGTTCTGTGTTAGGTACGCCTGTGTGTGTGTGGATGCAGTTCTGTGTTGGGTACGCCTGTGTGTGTGTGGATGCAGTTCTGTGTTAGGTACGCCTGTGTGTGTGGATGCAGTTCTGTGTTGGGTACGCCTGTGTGTGTGTGGATGCAGTTCTGTGTTGGGTACGCCTGTGTGTGTCGTGTAGGCTTTTGTTAACTGAGACGTGCTGATTTACACACACTCTCAGTCCTCTTTTATAATTCGCTTTAGACAAAAGCATCTGTCGACTGACTACACGTAAAAGGTGAATGTGAAAGTGCTTTTAATGACCACGGGCGAAGGGAAGATGGCAGCAGAGAGAGAGGCTTTATTTGTCTGTGAAGATTCTCAGTCATCCAGGTCATCGTTATCCAAGAAGGGGTTAAGTCAAGACCAACTGGACTTGGTAGTAAATTCTAGAAGAGGTTTTCGCCTCTCATCCAAGAGGCTTCCTCAGTTCTGAACTGAACTGAACTGAAGAAGCCTCTTGGATGAGAGGTGAAACGTCTTCAAGAACCTACGACCAAGTCCAGTTGCCATCGACTTAATCCTCCTTGGAGGAGCTTTACTGGTGATTTCTGAACTTTAAGAAAGTGGATTTCGTCAGAATCACGTGATTTTTTTTACATTCCATAAACTCAGCAGACATTTGAAGGTGTTTGGGGAGATTCACAAACCTAGTGTGAATTTGTGTCTGCGTAACAGGCTGTTGTACTATACTGTAAAACTGTTTGAACTAAATGCATGTTCCTGACATTTGACCTTCAGCTTTCCACAGGTTAATGACACAGTTATTGCTAATGTTGTGTTTTCTTGTGTTTTTATGTTTAATATGATCACATTATTACGAGTGGTAATGAAAACTGTTTTTATTGCAGACACAGGGAAAGCATTCCTTTAATAATGCACACGTATACACAGTGCAGTGCCCTGAACAGACACTAGAGGGCAGTAGTACTGCAGTCAAACAAAGGTGTTCCGTTCAAGGAACAATAATATCAAACATTAACTCCAGGATCAGAACAGGATGCATGCAACACACAATTTATTCATCACTGTGATGGAACTGACTGACAACCACAAGGCAACACCATTAGTGACAACCACTCATCTGTGCCAACCGGACATCGACAATTAATTTATGGTGCTACAGTAGTGTGGACTGGGCTTAGGGCGGACATCAGAATAAACTGAACAGTTTACTGTCAAGCCATTTGGAAGGACCATTTGGAAAGTTGTCTACCCAAGGACAACTGGGTTCATAAATCTTAGTCCTCTTCGTGTGCATTTAACCGCGGAAAATCGCTGGCCTTCAATGTCATGTCGCCACCTGCTGGCAGCAGTGAAAACAACACAGCAGACACAGGTGTACATTGGGGCACAGGAAACTGATGAGTCAGGCTCTCTGACTTGGTAATCATTCATTGTCCTTTAGTTATAGAAGTCTTCAGTTTTTCTCATGTATCTTTTACCGGCAGGCTGTGAGGTTAAGAGGACGACTTACAGATCAATGCAAATGGCCAATATCACAAATGTGTCGACCAGAAATGTGACCCGAGAGAGTCACATGCTGTGTCTTTTGCATTCACACTTCTGTATGACAGTCTTTTCTGTGGTGTCTATCTGATACTGCACACACTCACTCGCTCACTGTTTGAATTTTATTGATTTTAGTAGAATCTGACCTTGTCTTTTGTACTTTCATATCAGCTCACTGACTCAAATACATAGTTCACTCAGGTCAGGTTCGGTTGCTGGGTCCAGAAATTGATTGTCTGTGCATGCAACCAATCACCAAGTTTGGTTTGTACACAAAGGCGGCGTAAATATGGCTGATACCCCGTCTTACAGTAGTGGTAGATGTCCTCCACAATCCAAAATAATCAAAGGTGAAAAAAAAAGAAAACCCTTAGAGAACAGATCGAGTTTATCGAATGACAGTTGACTATTTTAACGTTTAAAAGTTATGGCAGTAAGTAAAGCCGTCAGAACATTTTTAAGATGTTTCAATGGTTTCTGTAGGACCAGTCAGGGACCAATCAGGGGTCCCCATCCCTTGGCAATCATTAACGCCCCACCTGTTCACATGCATGACAAGTTTTGTGAGTTCTGCAAGTTTTTTGATGGGTTTAGCCGAGTTTGTCTGCTGAAGAGAAAAATCTGAAGAAATGTCACTGCAGGCAACTCCCTCTTCTTAGAGCTTTTTTTCAGTTTTAGAGTACAATGCACTGTTTTATCCTCATAGTGAAGCTAGATTGAATGAGGTTTCTGTCCTCTTGTGGATTATTGG
Source organism: Chanos chanos (assembly GCF_902362185.1). Taxonomy (NCBI): domain Eukaryota; kingdom Metazoa; phylum Chordata; class Actinopteri; order Gonorynchiformes; family Chanidae; genus Chanos; species Chanos chanos. The sequence continues at coordinate 6,088,436 of NC_044500.1, read as the reverse complement.
TACAATGTGTGTTTGGTCATGAAAACCAAACGATGACTTGGAAAGCTTGTCCAATGCTGAAACTCTAAAAAAAAAAAAAAAAAAAAAAAGCTTACGGATTGCTGGCATCTCAAGAATTCTAAACCCTGGGTGTGAACTACTCTCTCTCTCCCTCTGCATTTAGACTGACATTCACTGTGTCCAATAGCAGAGGGGCAATGTTTCAGGGTTGATTTTTGGGCTCAGCCCAACAACGTAGTGTAGAGTGTGTTCTCTGATGCCTAGATTATAGTTTTTTTGTTCCCTTAAGTCATACAATTCAGTTTTTCGGAACTGTCTAGCGACTCTTTGTTTTGAAATAAAAGAAGAACATCTCCATTACACAACTCTCTTCTTCTGTTTCTCTCATGCATACATAGACACTCCCACTCTCCGTACGACGAGAAGCAGGAAGCAGCTCCGTTCCTGAGAGAGTGAAATGCTCTCTGCCCTTTTAAAACGCACGTTCAAACACAAGCAAGACCACTCAACAGAACTCGTCTGGGTACGGACTGAAAGCAGGTAACTTATCACAACTACAAGAGAATATGCTGCATGATAAACATGTTCAACTGCAGCTAAATTCCTTTTTTTTTTTTTTACTGTGGACATGGCTTTGTGGTTTTGGCTTTTGAAGGTATACTGCATGCAAGTGCAAATGGGAGTATGATGCAATGTAATGGTTTAATGTGCGGCTGCACTAAAATTTGATCAACATGACAACTCATTAACTTTGTGACACTGTGATTAAGATAATTCTCTGAAATGATAATAATAATAATATCAATAATAATAATGTTATGAAAACAGTAAATAGAACATGTCAGTAGAGTTCTTGGTTTGTCTCTTGCTTTTAAGAAGTTTCATACTTACTAAAACTCTCCTCGGTTGCAGAGTGATTTCAACCAGTCTCAGCGGCATTTTCCATATCCGCTGGAGATCAAAGTTCAATCAGAAAATCGAATCAATTCAGGAAAAACAAGCTGCTTTAAAAGAAATGGCAGAGCCAAGAGATTTACTGGGTCAGGACCAGTTCGGCTGTTCGATCTGTCTGGATCCACTGAAGGATCCAGTGACGATTCCCTGTGGACACAGTTATTGTATGGGCTGCATCAAGGGCTACTGGGATCAGGACGATCAGAGAAAACCTTACTGCTGTCCTCAGTGCAGAGAAACCTTCAGTCCTAGACCCCTGTTAAAGAAGAACACGCTCATGGCTGAGATGATGGAGAAACAGAAGATGACTCGACCAAAGGCCTCGTCGCCCGTTAAAAGCCGTGAATACGTGGAGTGTGACATTTGCACTGAGGATAAAAACAAAGCTGTTCAGTCCTGTCTGCAGTGTCTGGCCTCTTTCTGCGAGTCTCACATCCAGCCTCACTATGAGTCTCCAGCTTTCAGGAGACACAAACTGGTCAGTGCCTCCACACACCTGCAGGAGAACATCTGCCAACGCCACGGGAAACTTCTGGAAGTTTACTGCAAAGATGACCAGACGTGTATCTGTTATCCGTGTGTGATATGCGAACACAAAGGACATGACACAGTTCCAGCTGAATCCATGTGGACTGATAAACAGGTAATGAGAACGCGTTATTTTACTGTTGCCGTCAGGAAACTAAGACTGGTGCCGAAGAGCGATGGGTTGTGTGAAGTTCGCAAAAAAAACAAAAAACAAAGAGAGAAATGACACTCACCATCATTAAAAATTGTTGAGGGTTTTTGCTGTTCCGTAATGAAGGTAAATCCGGTAGAATATTAATTTAATTAATTCACTTGGTGCCCAGGAGGAGCTGAAGGCGGCACGGAGGAAGTGTCAAGACAGACTCCAAGAAAAAATAGAGGAGAAGGAGGTGTTGAAACAGGCCGTAGATAGTTTGAAGGTATTTACTGACCATATAAGAAACAAATACATGAACTGAAATAAATGTTTGAAGTCCACTCTCTGGATTATTCATCACTGTGTCACAATAACGGCTTGACTAAATGCATAAATGTGATGTGTTGTCTTCACACGGTAAACTTCACACGTCTCTTTGTGTGTCTCCCAAAAGTGCTCCGGTCACATCGCAGTGGAGGACAGCGAGAGGATCTTTACTGAGCTGATCGACTCCATTGAGAGGAGGCGCAGGGAGGTGAGGGAGCTGATCAGAGCTCAGGAGAAAGCTGAGTTGAGCTGGGCAGAAAGACTCTTGGAGCGACTGGAGCAAGAAATCGCTGAGCTACAGGCGAGAAGCGGTGAACTGGAGAAGCTTTCGCAAATAGACGATAAAATCCAATTTTTACAGGTAACACAAGCTTGTCTACGGGGTGGCTAAGCTTAGGTTCTCTGATCAAAACTCTAAGCTGTACATCAAAGCTTGAGCTGAGAAATTGTTTAACTGTCCCTTTTCTCTGTCTGTAGAAGTTCCACCCACCCGTGTATAAAGATTCCACCAGAATCAAAATGAATCTACGCATCTCTTTTGACCCTGTGACAAAATGTGTTTCTGAACTGAATGCTCAAATGGAGGATGTGTTCCGAGTGATGATAGACAAGATATCCCGAAATGGTAGGTGGGCTTCGGGAACATAAGACACATTTTTTTTTTTCGCTTAGATGTAGAGTCAAAGGAGAATAACAACACACTGTTCCTCTGTTTCTACAGTACCGCATATCCGGATAGCCGAGCGGCCTCAGCCCACAAAGAGAGAAGAGTTTTTGCTCTGTAAGTTTTTACCACATTCAATTATTACACCTTACAAAAGGCACAGTAATGCACAGAATCATATGTGCGTGTGTGTGTGTGTGTGTGTGTCTATATAATAAGTGTCATTATTAATGGTATATCTGTGCATGTCACTTAACAGATTCTACTCAGCTGACTGTGGACACAAACACGTCCCACAGGACGCTCTGTTTTTCAGAGGGGTACAGGAAAATTACAAATAAAGGAGTGATACTGGCGTGTCCCGACTGTCCGGAGAGATTCGACGGCTATCCCAACGTCTTGTGTAAAGGGGGCCTTTCCGGACGTCATTACTGGGAGGCTGAGTGCAGCGGTCGAGAAGTGACCATAGCGGTCTCGTACAAAGGGATCAGGAGGAAAGGAAGGGGCAGCGACTGTCGGTTTGGATACAACAGTCAGTCCTGGAGATTACACTGCTCTCCTTCCAGGTGTTATTTCAGACACGGTAACCGTCAGACTGAAATCCCTCTGCCCGGCTCCTCGAGGATAGGCGTGTATCTGGATCACAGCGAAGGAATCCTGTCCTTCTACAACGTCTCTGACGGAATGACCCTCCTCCACAGAGAGCAGACCACATTCTCTGAGCCTGTCTACCCCGGGTTTGGCATTGCTACTGACTCAGCAGTAACACTGTATGAGCTATAGATACCAAAGAGGAGAGGAGAGGGAAAAAAATGTATTCCAAACCAATGTCGGGAGGCCAGGAACCTGACTGGAAAGGCATTTTGTTCAAAATGCAACACGATTATGCCAGTGAGGCAGAACTGTGAATTAGGAACTGGGGGAAAATACTGCTTTGCATTATGATTGTAATTTTTAAAAGGAAACTGTGCCTCATGACTTATGGTCACAGTGAAGTATTAAAATTGTAGGGACCTGTGCTTAATGAATTCCTATATGCTGTAAAATGTGCCTGTGTGTTAGAGCAATGAACATTTATCATGTAGAAGACAAGGCCTCTAAGTGAACTGTATATCTGTACCACTCTGGAAGCAAACACTAAGAATCCCGTGCTCCGTGACAAAAGTTAGCGCCTAAACCCCCGCACGTGTCCTTGCACTTGCTTGTCTTACTGTATAAAAAGCTCTGTGCTCCGTAACCTTGGAGAGAACTGCGCTTTATCTCTGAGGCGTGCTTCTCCCATGAGCATGAAATAAAGACCGATTCAACTATACATCTATACTGGTTGATTCTTTTGAGACGTAGCGACTCTCTCTCTCTCTCTCTCTCTCTCTCTGAGCTGGAAGAATTTCCCTCACAGTACATGTCACGAACCTGTTTGGAACTAGAAGAGCACGTGGAGAGCGCAGGCCTCCGCCAAGGCCAGTAGTCCGCTCTTTTATGCCATTCAAATCTGCAACCGCAACCATTATATTTGTCTGGATTTATTTCCAAAACTATTAGAAGAAATAAGTCGGAGTGTATGATTGCGAAAGCTAATTTATTGTAAGAAAAGATCTGCGATTATGCGCGTTATGCAACCCCACAGTAACCTTTAAATAGGCTTTAGTTTGGTCATGTCGACTTGGAACAAACAGTAGGGATCATTTAGACAATGCTTACTTCTTACATACCTGCTGCATTTGTTTGTACAGTGATGTTTGGGGTGGCTGTTATGTTTTGTTGTATGTTTAGCCGCGGCACGCCGTTCACGAGTGCTGGGCAAAGCGAGGCTTTGTGAAACACTGAAACTTTCAAAGTAAATGTGCCAGATAGTTTCGAAACAATACCTACACCCATCTGCACGGTGACACCTAGTGGCCACGTTTGCTATCGTAACATCTTGATAGTGCTATTCCGTGAGACGGTGGGTAGCGCTCTCGCCTCAAAGCAAGAAAGTCTTTAGTTCGATTCCCGGCTGGGTAGCCTGGGTTCTTTCTGTGTCGTGTTTGCATGTTCTCCCTGTATCTGCATGGGTTTCCTCCCACAGTCCAAAGACGTGTGTCGAACCCGGTGTTAGGCGAATTGCCCCTAGGTTTGTCTGTGTGTCTGTTCTGCGATAAACTGTTTGTCTGTGTGTCTGCCGCATGGCTGGCATAGCACTGTAATCTGGTATGTTAAATAACGAACATTTTAACTTATTCTGACACTTGTCCAGGTAATGGCGATTCAAGATTACCTTTACACAGAGCTTTTATACTTATTCTTTTTACATTTGACATCTGATCGATAACTAAATCACACAAAACATTATGGACATCGCGAATGCTATGCAGTACGCTCGAGAGCGTTACAGATGCAACGTCGAAACGCATACTTGCTGTTTGTCGTGCAACAGATCTTGTCATTTTGCGAAACTATCGGGCATACTCGACATGCTTCAAAGCAATACCGGCAAATGACGGACAAACGTGTAAACATGCCAGATTTCATTACGATAAATGCACCCATAATGATGTGTTGTCGTGATTAATCAAACCAGTTCTCTTCGCATTGCTACACTGTTGTTCATTCGTTCATTCATTTCAAAGCCGCTTATCCTTATTAGTGCCGTGGGGGTGCTTGAGCCTATTGCAGCGCTCATTGGGCGAAAGGCGGGGAAACACCGTGAACAGGTCGCCAGTTCATCGCTGGGCAAAATGTATTTCCCATACCGGGAGTCGAACCCGGGCCGCCTGGGTGAAAACCAGGAATCCTAACCGCTAGACCATATGGGACGCTGGCAGACCACCGACTGTGAGATACATAATGTTATAAACCATCTGTATTAAGTATTTTTCCTCTTCCTTGTGGTTCATTCGTGTGCTAATGGTAATGTAAGTATAGCTACCATAGCACAACAAACGTAGGCCTAATCATCCAGTCAAACGAGTGACTCTAGCATCGATGCTAATATTGTCTTACTGACAAGCAGATATTTAGATAATTATCATCTTTATTGGTAAAAAATGGATAAACTTAAAACAACTTCAACAAAAACTAACCTTAAAAGCGATATATATTAATCTGGTGCTTACGATAAGAGTGTGGAACGCTAGCGCACGAGCAAAAAACTCTCACGCAGCAGGTTAAGGTGAAGGTTAAGAGGAAGTTTCGTGGCGTTGAGGAGCTCAAAAAACAGCGCAGGCTTCCAGCTTGAAAGATCTTGTTGTTATATCTGCTACTTGATTACAAAGGAAAAATACTTCCACAAGCCCACTTTTGACAGCCTGTGACAGGTGCTACATGCCATGAAAACTCACTGTTTACTACACGGAGTCACCCGTGAGTCAATGCCCAGGATTGGTTGTGACTTTGACCACCATCTAAATTGGGAAAAAGTATCTGTATCTGCAATTCTAGAGGAAGTCTTCCAGAAGACAGATATTCAAACCACTATATACTAATTGTAGTCCTCAGCTTACAGGAAGCAGCCTGATCAAATTTTGTTCTTCATCAGTGAGGGAGATTGTGGGTTTTTCTGTGAAGATAAAATTTATTTCTGATGGATTGTAGGGGTCTATAGAAGAAAACAGTTAGTAGTGTTTGATTTCAATATAGAACATGACGTGATAGTAATGATGAAATCTAACAACATGTAAAACATTCCATGGAAAAATATATGTTTAATTTGTAATTGAAATAGTAGAAATTCGTGTGTAATGATGGCAATTTTAAATGAACAAATTTTAAAGAAACCAACAGTAGTTACACTGGTTCTGTGTTTGCAGTGCACTGCTGCATTTTGCTGTGTTGCATCCAGGAACAGTTGGTGTTTTCCCTCAGAGACCACAAGTGCTTTGTTATCTAAAATGCTTGAATCACAAAAGAAGTAGTGTAATCTTGAAAAACAGAAGTCTGTAGACTTCGAAGAACCTGAAGTATGTAAAAAGGATTGTTAAAAAAATATATATTGTAAAGAATGAGTGTTTATTATGAGTGTAACACAGTGATGTTGTTTGCACTTGTTTTGATGATGCTTGAACGTATTGCGAAAAGTTTAAACAGAACATAGCAGCCAAATACGTAATATTTCACCGATTTCATGTTCCACTGATTTGTGATATCAGTACTTTAGTTCCAATGAGTTATAAATAGAATATCTAACATTATCTGCCAGATTACACTAGCCAGAGTTACAATTTTTAAAATCAAGAAATGATTTTCTACTAACCATATGCCACTTGTTTGGAGACAGTACCTGGGATCCGAGTTTGAGAAATATGAGTGCTGGAAAATAGAATCAGTCAGTTGCATTGTTTTCAGTTACCAACTGAATCAGTTTAAAACCCCGTAGTTAAAGTCATTATTACAGTGCAAGAGAACTTATTGTGAATGTTGTCTGACGTGTCTCTGATCTGTCCATCCAACAGGTGGACAGTGTTATAATTCTTAAACAAATAAACATCTCATGAAATGACATTTTTGAACTGTGGTCTTTGATGTTACTTAAACCAGCATATTTTTTTAAAAATAGCATATTCAGGGCGACATTAAAACAGAAATAAAATACTGTTCTTAATTGTCTTTTTTACATCAAAATTGAATTCATGGAGGGGCAGGGCCGACTGATTATGCCTTAATTCTGCCGTGTGCATTTATCGATCTCCACGTGTGTGTGTGTGTGTGTGTGTGTGTGAGACTCTCTTTAATGATGAGATATAAATCTTGCTCTGTGAATTCCTGAATTCCTATATGGTCGTATGGTATCAGTATTTCATGAACTGACAGAACTTCACTGAACGTGTCTGTCCCCTTCATTGTCTCCTGTGTGAATTACTCGGCAGAAGCAAAATATCTTGACTCCATCTAGTGGCCAAAGCCAAGTGAACCAAGAGATTGATTGAACTCGATTGGAGGCCAGTATAAGCCTTGATGTTCCTATGACATGTCATTCACAGAAACATGGCTTAAGGGAGGCGTGTTGTGGGATGCTCCCCTGTGTGTGCATTTTTGACTCTCAGCTCAGGACCAGACCAGTTCACAGTTTCTGAGCTTAAAACACAACACTTAAAATCAGCGGAGAAGCTGTGGTGTGATTGTGTTTCATAAAGGGGCAAAATTCATTCCATCCTTGTGTCAGGCAGAATGGCCTGTCATTTTGCCTCCTGCTTCTTACCTCTTGTAACTACAATGCAGGGGAATTGTTGCTTTCATCATGTCTTAAAACTGAAGTTTGTTTGTCTGAATTTCAGTTATTTGTGGCTGACGGGTCACGTTGTATCTGTGTCGTCTTTACAGTAAACTTCCTTGTGCACAAACTGCTGGTGCCAGTGACACCCCCAAAACCCAAACCCACGTCCACTCAGACACTAACACTGTACACATGTTGCCTTTATCGAAAACTACCAGAGCAGTGACACCCCAAAACCCAAAACCCAAGTCCACTCAGACACTAACACTGTACACATGTTGTCTTTATCGAAAACTACCAGACTGATTTACATCCGCATCAGAGCAGCCAAGATGAATAAAAGACCTTTGTTGTACAGATGACAGGAGTAACATGATACATGCCAAATAGTAAGAAAGAAAGAGAGGGAGAGAGAGAGAGGGAGAGAGAGAGAGAGAGAGAGAGAGAGAGAGCAAGATGGAAGAAAAAGGAAAAGAAAAAGACGCAAAGATGCAAACAATACTCCATTTAAATATTTCAATTCAAAATGACGTCCTTGGTGTTTATGGTGAGACGTCTCATGCTGTCAGAATGAGACTGTTTTGTGGTTCGTTTTGGAAGAATGGACTGGAAACAATGTAAAGTCATGTTTTGACCTAATATCACAGATACCGTCAACTGAGTCTTTGGTTATTGTCTATCTCCTGTTTGTCTGTTTGAGACTCCCTCCATTCAGGCTTCTCTCTGACATATACACAGACACGCCCACTTTCTGTTTGGGGCTGGTAGAAGCAGGAAGCTTCTCTTTCCTTAGTTTCTTAGAAATGAAGTGAAAGTCAGTTTTCTCTCTCTGCATTGCCAAAGGACATGCAAAGGCAGACAACACCTTTCCACAGATCACGTCTTACAGCAGCATGAAAGCAGGTGAGGTAAACTAACAGCGCACAGAAATTTTCACTAAAACTTAAACAATTTCGTCATGATTTTGGAAATAATATCTGTAGCCAGGCATGGGAAAGTAAAAATAAAACGAAGTACTCTTGTTAAAAAAAATAAAGAACTCTGAGCAGAGTTAAACTGACAACCGTTTTTGTAAAATTGTAAGTGAGTGACTATTTTACTCTTATGTATTTTTCAGGAGGAATACTTTAACTCTACATAGAGTTTTTTTTTTTTAGCAAGAGTACTTCCACTTTTACTTTTTCCACCCCCGTGTGTAGCTTTGACATTTAAGCACACTTTACTCCCTGCTACACCCATAAGAAATAGAGACCTCTGAAATCGTGGTTGTTTTTAGGCTCTGTGAAATGTAAAAGTAAAATGAAAAAAAAGTCGTCTATTTTTTTGAACATGTGCCATACAGCTCTTTTCCCAGTGTTGTTCATTACACCACTGGCTTTGTCACGTTGTATAATGAGTTTTTTTTTATCATTTAATCACCCTCCACGTGCTAAAGTTCACATGCAAAGGACTTTCTGGAAACAGTAGATACTTCATGTGCATTGGCTGACTGTGTGCCAGATGGTGTTTCAGACCGAATGGAATGGGCAGTGTGAAATAATACTGTGTTTCTATTTGGTTTAGGAGGGTCATTTGTCATGAACTGATTTAGTCTGGTATTGGATTGAAGCACATTTCAGTCAGCTTCGACGCAAAGGATAAACACAGAAAGAAACTCTCCATTTGGAGGCCAACTCTGATTACAATGGCAGAGGCAGGAGACAATGTAAATCTGGATCTGTTCAGCTGTTCGATCTGTCTGGATCCACTGAAGGATCCAGTGACGATTCCCTGTGGACACAGTTACTGCATGCAGTGTATCCAGGGCTACTGGGATCAGGACGATCAGAGAAGAGTCTACAGCTGTCCCCAGTGCAGAGAAACCTTCAGTCCAAAACCTCTTTTAAAGAAGAACACACTCATGGCTGAGATGATGGAGAAACAGAAGATGACTCGACCAAAAGCCTCGCCGCCCGTTCAAAGCCGTGAATATGTGGAGTGTGACATTTGCACTGATGATAAAAACAAAGCTGTTCAGTCCTGTCTGCAGTGTCTGGCCTCTTTCTGCGAGTCTCACATCCAGCCTCACTATGAGTCTCCAGCTTTCAGGAGACACAAACTGGTCAGTGCCTCCACACACCTGCAGGAGAACATCTGCCAACGCCACGGGAAACTTCTAGAAGTTTACTGTAAAGACGACCAAAAATATTTGTGTTATGTGTGTTTAACTGATGGACACAAAGGCCATGACACAACCTCGGCTGCGTCTAAGTGGGCTGAGAAACAGGTAATGTGTTTGTTTGGTCACCTACGGAAAACCAAACGATTTCTACTAGTCACACTGATGTAGATGAACACAGTCGAGTTTGTTTCAATCACACACAGGAGGAGCTAAAGGAGGTCCAAAGAAAATGTCTCCATAGAATCCAGGAGAGAGAGAAGGAGATAAAGAATCTGAAAGAGGCTACGGAGACTCTTAAGGTCAGTGCTGACTAAAGGGTAAGAGCTTAATACTATACTGACCCAAATCAACAGTACTCAGGTCCCAATGTGCGTATGATGAACTCAAGCCCTCAGTGTAACCCCAACAGTTCATCTGTGTTTGTAAATTAGAGCTCTGCCCAGGCAGCAGTGGAGGACAGTGAGAGGATCTTTACTGAGATGATCCACTCCATCGAGAGGAGGCGCTGTGAGCTGACAGAGATGATCAGAGCGCAGGAGAGAGCTGAACTGAGCGTGGTTGAGGAGCAGATGGAGAAAGTGGAGGAGGAGATTGCTGCATTGAGGAGGAGTAATGCTGAGCTGGAACAGCTTCTACACACTGAACACCCCATCCTGTTTTTACAGGTAAAACCACCGGCACATATTCTACTCCACAACTGCTCCTCTCATACTCCTCACTCAAACCACCGTCTCTCTTAACATCTCCATGTTTTACCTTTTATTTTTATTTGCATAGAACTTCCAGCTTATGAGCAAACTCCCTGTAGATGGAGACGTGACCGGCATCAAAACGGAATCACGTGTCTCTTTTGAGAACGTGAAAAAAACTCTTTCCGAGATGAAAACGCAAGTGGAATTCCTCCTCCAGTGTGATACGGTGAAAACAACCAGAGAAGGTTGGTGATGTTAACAGACAGAAGAGACCCATTTCTACAGAAGGCATTTCACTGTAATGTGCATTTTAAGGAAATGGTCTCTGTTGTGTTTTTACAGTTGAAAAAGTTCATACAGCTCCACACACTGAACCCACAACAAGAGAGGAGCTACTGTTGTGTAAGTAATACTGAGTAATGATATGATATTTATACAAACACAGAGAGGTGTGGGGAGAGAGAGACTGGCTCACTTTTACATTTCTGAGTAAAATTCTAGCATTCAAACACCCAAATCAATCTACACCTTCAGGTTTAGCTTCTAAACGATTTGAAATATACCTGTTTGCGTGAGAAGTTTCCATGCCTAAGTTTACAATCAAGAGTAAGACAGACAGAGAGAGAGGAAAAGAGCTTTACTGAATTTGTTTTGGAGACAACACTCTGGTTCCATGAACTCAAATTGGAAATTAAATGTATGAGTGAATGTATAGTGTTTACAACAGAGCAATCCTTTGTTTAACTTTTAAAATGTAGATTTTTTTTTGCTACATTTACGAATACAGCTGAAACTGAGGCTGGTTCTTTAATTCTAAGAAATGTAATGTCAACGCAATGTTTTTCTCTTCTGACATGGCAAAAAAGTTGTAGGCTATTATGTTTCATGTAGAAAGAAAGTCTTGTCCTCAAAGGTAATGGAATTTTTAAAAATTTTCTTGATTGTCTTGTCTTTCAAACTTGAAAGAAAAAAAGAGACTTAAACAGATAAAGCCAACATTATCTGATTTCAAATGTCTTAAGAGGGTTTTTTTTGTTTGTTTTGTTTTTTTGTTTCGTTTTGTTTTTTTTTTCTTTGCCTTGGTTAGATTCATGTGAACTCACCCTGGATCCCAACACAGCACATGAAAAACTCCTCCTGACTGAGAAGAACAGAAAGGTCACAGACACTGAGCATGCCCAGCTGTACCCTGATCATCCTGACAGGTTTGGCAGATATTATCACGTTTTGTGCACAGACGGTCTGTCTGGGCGATGTTACTGGGAGGCTGAGTGCCGAGGTCAGGACTGGTCCGTAGCGGTCGCGTACAAGAGCATGAAGAGAAAAGGCTCCGGTAATGAATGTAGGCTGGGGTACAACGACAAATCCTGGAGATTATCCCGATATCTTTCCAGATATTATTTCGCACACAGCGGCATTGAGACTGAAATCCCTGTGCCCAGCTCCTGTAGAATAGGAGTGTATCTGGATCATAGTGAAGGAATTCTGGCCTTCTACAGCGTCTCTGACACAATGACCCGCCTCCGCAGAGTCCAGACCACGTTCACTGAACCCCTTTATCCTGCGTTTGGGCTTTCTGGGAAGTCAACCATCACGATTTGTGAGCTGAAGTGAAGCTGAACAGATTACAAACAGAATCGTTTCAACAAATTTTAAGTTCTGACAAGAGTAACACCTGCATTTGTTTTGACGATGCTTACAGAACTGCAGAGACACTTTATCTGCTGTTTGAATGAAATCACTGCAAGAACACAACACAACAGCAACACGTGGTGTATATTTTGAATGTAACCGAGCAGCCAAAATCTTTATCTTTCACTGATCTGTGACATCTCGACTTCAGTTCCAATGAGTCATTATTAGAATATCTGTCATTAACTGCCAGATGACCCTAGAGTCACATTTATTATTTAATCAAGAAATGAATTTCTACTAATGATGATGAGATGGTCTCTGTGTAAGAATGTGAATTTGAGCAATATGCGTGCTGTTAAATATAACCAGTCAGTTGCATTATGTATTAATTACAGTTTAATAATTCTTTGCCATTTGTCTGTAGAGGTATAGTGCCGATTAATATAGTTTAGATCACTGGGTAATGACAGACTGTAATAACATAACAGTCAATACTAGTGTATGATTCCAGGCAAACTGCATGACTGTAAAATTCTACATTTTAATTCTTATTACAACACAGTTGTTAACACAAATCAGAAAAGGTTATTAAATTCACTTAGGTTAGTAATGTCTGGTGTGTCTTCATTTGTACATTCAATGGTGGCCATGTTATAATTCTTAAACAAATAAACATCTAATGAAATGACATTTTTGAACCGTGGTCTTTGATATTACTTAAATCAGCACGCTCAGGGAGACGTTAAAAAAGAAATAAAATATTATTCTGAACTGAGTCTTTTTTACATCAAAGTTGAAATGGAGGGGCCTACTGATTATGGCTTAATTCTGCTTGATGTATTTATTGATCTCTGTAGGTGTGTGTGTGTGTGTGTGTGTGTGTGTGCGCGTGTGCGTGCCTGCGTGCGTGCGTGCATGTATATATGTATGTATGCCTCTCCTTAATGATGAAACATAAATCTCACTCTGTGAATTCCTGTGTGGTCTTAAGGCATCAGCATTTCATGAATGGACAAAACTTCTCTTTTTCTCCTTCATTCACACAGTCAGACAGGATGGAGCAGTAAGAGACTGGATACATCTGTACACACACAGTCTAACACTGGCATGAACAGTAAGAGACTGGATACATCTGTACACACAGTCTAACACAGGCATAAACAGTAAGAGACTGGATACCTCTACAGATACAGTCTAACACTGGCATGAACAGTAAGAGACTGGATACATCTGTACACACAGTCTAACACTGGCATGAACAGTAAGAGACTGGATACATGTACACACACAGTCTAACACAGGCATGAACAGTAAGAGACTGGATACATCTGTACACACAGTCTAACACTGGCATGAACAGTAAGAGACTGGATACATGTACACACACAGTCTAACACAGGCATGAACAGTAAGAGACTGGATACATCTGTACACACACAGTCTAACACTGGCATGAACAGTAAGAGACTGGATACATCTGTACACACAGTCTAACACTGGCATGAACAGTAAGAGACTGGATACATCTAAACACACAGTCTAACACTGGCATGAACAGTAAGAGACTGGATACATCTGTACACACAGTCTAACACTGGCATGAACAGTAAGAGACTGGATACATCTAAACACACAGGACACAGAGACACAGGAACACAGAACCAGAAGAAAGAAGGGTAAAGACAGGACTGAAAATCACTCAGACTTAGAATTTACAATTTAGTTATTTGGCAGACGCTTTTTACCAAAGCGACTTACAATCAGTGCATCAGTCAGAGTCAGATTTCTTAGTAATAGGTATTAGCCAAAACACGCCCAGACAGACCCCCTCCCAGTGGTCAAATGATGCAGAATTTTTGTGCTTCATTAGAATGGGGTCCCAAGTCCGTGTACTAAGTCTGGTTTAGATACATCAGACTATGGAAGAGTTATGACCTCACCTCCTGTTTGGTGACTTTGCCATCGAATACAACTGCAGAACAGGAAATGGCAACATGACCAGACCTCAAGATAAAAAAAGGCATGACTTCAAATGAAAATCAGTAATGACCAAAAACATGTTTTGTTTTGTTTTTTTTAATTATAGCGCCCCAAGTGGTCAAATGGGGCAATTTTTTTCTGGACTCCCTTTAGGCACAGTCTTGAGTCTGTCCACCCAGTCTGGTGTCAATACATCAAAACATTGCTGAAATATGAGCTCACTTCCATATATGCCGACTTCACCACCGATTTCGATTTGCTATGACAGACAAACGCTTTCGAAAATCAAAAGTCCATCTGATAGGTTTTGTGAGGCCTGGTCTGAACATTGTCTGTGCCAAATTTGGTGAAGATTAGACAAAGTTTGTCCGAGGAGTAGCGAAAAATCGCTTTTTTGATAAAATCCACAATAGCGGAAAATGACGCCATGAGTACGTTGAATCATCATACCACTTCATGCATTCTTAATTAATTTTTTTAACAGAAAGTCACGATATGAACTTAAATAAGGCACTAACAATTTTTCCAACTATTTCTGATTAAAAATAAGTCTTAGTACTGAAGTACAAGCAGGGGTGGAACAAGACAGGGGTGACATGGGCAGCAGAACAGGGAGGCATCTTGCCGGGGGCAGCACGGGGCACCCGCACAAAAAATGGGAACGGTGACGTTTGGGCGAACAGTATTCCATCGCTCATTTGCACGTCACGTCAATGATGTCATGTCACCGTGTGGGTCAGTCGAGCGGTGACGAGGGTCATCCAGCTGTTTCGCATTTCAGGCAATGCTATGTAGTAGAAGCAAAAGTAACCTAGCATACAACATTATGACGTGTTCATCCTTTTAAGCTTAAGTTTAAGTTTAAGTTTCAAGTTTAAGTTTTTAAGGTTAATCTGGGCTAACCGAGGGCCTGTTTGACTGAAGCTATTCGCTGTCTTTTATAGAGGAAGCATTTGATTCAGCTGTGTCTCTATAGGCTTTGTATTCCACAAGTCACCTGCCCTTCTGTTGCTGATTCATGTAAACTCTGGATAAGAATAGGCAGAAACACTCGTATTCTACACTGGCTGTGCAATGTATTTTGTTGATTTGGGAAATCGAAATGACCATGATTGCAAAGCACAATTTCTTTGTAATTCCATCTAAAGTAGGCTGCCCTAGACGCTGAAAATACGTTCCTGTCCAGCAGGTGCTTTGAAGTCTTGTTCATGTCGATCAAGCCTATTCATTTTTCTCACCAAAACTGTTACCATAGCCCCCAAAATTACTGCCAGCGAAAACTGCAGTTTCTAATATGACTAACTTTGTGTACAGAGGGACCAGTACTTCAAGTCATCAAAATTCATGTAGATGACTGAAGCGGTTACAGTTATGAGGGCTGAGGTAAAGAGTACTGCAGTTGCACCACTTTCAAAAAAGCAGCAGAAAAAAGTTGCGGAAATCCAGGTAACACAATAATGAAAAATTTCAACATAGATCCTAGAAACATTAAACTCAGCAGTGCCAGAAAGACACACCCAACCATAATGACACTCAGTATATCTCTGAAAATACGTGGCCACCCAATATATCACTTTCATGACAAGCGACGCAACAAGGGGTGTAAGACTCCATTTATCTAAAGCATGAAACGGAAGCATTATGGCCATCAGCATTGCCACTGTTATGCAGTAGGCCATATTTGGGATGACCATTACTAACATGATAACTGCAGATTTTACGGTTAATAGAAGTCCCAGTTCACACAAGACAGCAAATGTGCCTCCTCCCGTAATACATGGCAGTCCATGGATGAATGGATCTGAGAGGGCAGAAAACCCAGAAGACACAACTGTCACAGCCAGAATAGTGAGAGGTTTGGCACTCCTGATTGTACTGACTGCAAAAGGAAGCAGAGGTAAAGGTGGTAAGGGCTCTGTAGACAATGGTAAAGGTATAAAAAATCCGAATATGAGTGCTGGCACCAATGCTACCATAGAAGTGACGAATGGCATATGGTACCACTGCAGACAATATGCCAAGGTCTGTCGCCTCTGCAACTGTAACCGTGAACATCAGAGTGAGAGGAAATGCAAGTCCTGCCCCTGCTGAGAAGGCCATGGATGACTCTGCCAAGAAGAGGGAGAGAGGATTCAATTTGGGATTCCTTAACGTTAAAAAAGAAAAACTCTGAAGATATAAATCTTCAGATATAAAAACCTCTGTCTGATCATCTTTGGTATCTGATATCTCTATTATTTGTATAAAGTTAAAAGCAGAAGGGAATTGTTTCATTTAGTTTTTCTGGATGTTATGTTGATGGCTACACACAGTCAGATCCTAATTACCTGGAAGCCCTATGTACATGCAGTACCGGACCAGAATTCATATCAATGTCACTCCCAGGAGTTGTGCTGAAAGGGAGTTTGGGGGGAAAATCTCTCTTACCTCAGAATAGGACGTAGGAGGCATCTGTAAAGCCACTTTCATAAAGGAGCAAAATGGAAGCAAGAGTTCTAGGCATGTTTCACCCAAGTCTCTCCATTCAGTTAAATACGTTTGAAACATCTGACATTGGTATAGGCTGTTTTGTTAATTTTGCCCTGATGTCGAAATAGATAATAGATATTAAAAATCTGAGAAACTTTCAAAATTATTCTTTTTGAGGTTATATATATATATATATATACGCAGTTGCAGTTGGAAGTTTACATACACTCATCATTTACATGAATGTCATAGCAATACTGGGCTTTCAATGATTCCTTTGAACTGTTCTTCTTCTGGGGCAGAATGATTGTACAACATACATCTTTAACAGAGAAAAAACAAGAATATTGTGCACAAGTTTTAATTTATTTTGGAATGCATACATCGTACAATTACCTGTTGCTAAACTATCAGCAAGTTCCCTTCTTTTGCAACAAGATGTCATCTATTTCCCAATAGATCTCAACATGTTATGAAAGCATGTAAATGGTTTTTAAATTGACAGTCTGTTTTTTGTTGTTGTTGTTCCTTTTTTTTTTAAGACTTTATGTCTAAGACCCACTGCATGAAGTGTGACTTCATTCAATATTTGATGGTGGTGAAAGTGAATAACCCAGACATGTTTTTCATCACAATAAACACACACCACACTGATCAACTGCTGCAAGTTTTATTGTACATAACACATTTAGAATGGTCTAATAAGCTTGTAAGGTTGAAGAGACATTAAACTTGAAAGCAAGCAGATGTGTAGGAATTCCTTACGCCACAAAAGATCTCTGGGTATTTGTGAAAGCGCTGTAGAAACAACATTTATTGTTGTTTTTGTTGTGGAAATGTTTACATTCTTCTGGGAGGCCATTAGGGAGACAGACACCTTTCACTAATCTGATTGTTGTTGTCCTTACAGGCAAAGCATTCCTTATCAGTACAGCGATAAAGACCGACTCGATTACTGATATCCATCAGTCTTTCTCGCAGAACACTACTCTTTACATCGTATTTCCAGATTTCTTTAAAAACAAAATATTTCTGACCTCCATGACTCTGAATCATGTCTAGGGCTTCAAGAATGTTGTATGTCCCCTTGGGGTCAGTGCAGGTTCTCACACAGGGAGAGTTGTACGTAAAGAAAACCATACAGCCATTTTGGAGCTTATTCAGTAGTCTTCTCATAGGAGAATCAGAGGGATTTGGTGGGTTTAGCAGGAGATACTCAGAATGAATGTTAGTACCAGTGGGATACTTCATTGGTTTTGCAGCAATCAGCTCGTCACCCTCATACAGCCTGTTATTACTGTTCAGTGCATTCAAAACATCCTGTCTCTCGTCTCTGCTGAGGAAGTCTTCAGGGTTGAAGTCAGTGCAGGTTTCAGCAGGTACATTGATGGCCATTGCATACTGAACTTTCCCGAGATTATACCTGCAGAGAACATCGGAAAGGGTAAATCACTGGGAGTAGATTAAGCTACTTTACATTAAAAAAAAAAAAAATGTTATTCATTCATAAACATGGTTATTGACAGTGTTAACCAAAATTTAAATACACTACAGATTAAGATCAAGAGTGGAAGTCAAGAAAGTATCTGAACGCTGTTTTTCAGACCCAGCTCTGGAAACCCACCGGACAGAAGTTCTTCACTTGGACTTTAACTTGTCTGTGTATCAGCACAACTTTCATTCATTTTGTGGGCAATTATCAGAGGGCTTTGTGTTTGGAAATGTGTGGGCCAGTGACTAACCAGGACTGGATTTGAGAAGCTCTGCTCTAAAACACCACTATAATCCAGCACCAAGTTTTAAACATTGTGTGTATAGTGTATGTGCCACAGACATGTTCAACGCATCACCGCAGCAGTCTGTCATCCCAGTGTGCTTCAAAGAAACAACCATTGTGCCATTACCCATGAAGACCAAGGTAACAGAGCTCAATGATTATCATGCAGTGGCTTTAACACCCAAAGCCATGAAGTGCCTGGAGAAGTTGGTCATGGTGCACATAAACAGTATTGTCCCCGAGTCCTTTGACTCACTACAGTTTGCATTCAAACCAAACGGGTCTGTGGATGATGCCATCTCCCTGACACTACACACTGTCCTGGACACTTAGACAGGGGGGACACCTACGCCAGACTGTTGTTTATTGACTACAGCTATGTGTTCAATACCATCGTTCCCTCAAAGTCGGTCCTGAAACTGAGGGACCTAGGCCTGGGCTTCCCCATGTGCAACTGGAGTACGGTCCTCAACATTGTCTTGCACTATTGTCTTGAACTGTGTTGTGCTTTTACTGTACTTTAGTGTTATTAAGATATATTTTCCTTTTCTTTTATTGCACTTATTATTGTTGGAGCCAAAATGTGTTGTTGTTATTCATGGTCAGAATTTTCGATGTTTCATTTGTCTTGTATTTACGATTGCATGGGGCATTGTTAAAGACATGTATTTTGATTTTGAGTATTCCGTTTACCTTACCAATATGGAGGTGCACAAAGATACGCCCATTCCTTCAGACAAGGGACTGCAGCACCTGCTCTGTTAAGCTTTAATTTAGAATGAAACTTGTGTCTCGAGAGGAATGCAGCCATATGGTTTTTGACCGCAGCAAACGTGACAGTTTGGAATTTACAAACAAAGAAAAGCCTCAAACAACACACGCATCTCCATCTTATACAATAGGAATGTTTCATTACTGGATTCATTATCATTTCACCAGGATCAATAAGACAAGACCAAACATCAATACACTCGGCTGTCCATCAATTCAAAATACGCACTTGACCGCGTCAACCAAGGCTCAATTTAGAACGCTCTTTCAATTATGTTACTCGGTGTTTAGAATTTATGCTTAGAAGTGATACTGCAGGAGGGAGTAGGGAGAAAGCATTCCATTGTACTTGTTACACATGGCAATAAACAATCTTGAATCTTAAAAAGTTTGAGACTGACTGTGTTGCTTACTTGTTCCAAAAGGAGTGCATGATGTTGTAGAGACTGGAATCAGCCTGGCTCCGCGTCTCAGCCAAGACCCAGCAAAGCATAAGGAACCTGCTCAGCATTGCTGTCCACTTCTGCCAAAGGAGACAGACCAGTCACAATGTTGAGTTATTACCTGTTTTAACCTGGTCTAATATCATAAATGTACACAATGCACAGATAACATGGTAAGAAGGAAAAAAGAAAAAAAAAAGAGGTGTTTTATCTACCATGCTGGATGGTTGAAGCTGTAGTTCAGTTGAGTTGTCTCAAACGAACTGTGATGAAAAGGGTGAGAAAATTTCCAGTCAGCCGTATTTAGGATAGTCAATTCCCCGCCCATTTCATGGTGGGAGGGATTATTGTTGGATTGTGAAACTAACACCTGCTTACACAATCACATTAGTCCAGCTGCTGCTGATAACTTCTTTGATATAAGTCTTTGATATTACCAGCATACCAGAAAAAAAAGAAGAATCATGCTTTGTCCCATAATGTTTTTCCTATGTACAACAGCCAAGCCACAAGGCTGTCCCCTCACTAAAATTCATACAGTAGAGATAGCTTTGGAAAGTGCAGCTTTTTTTGGTAAAGCATAAAAACTTACTCAAAAAAAACGTGAAATGATATTTAATCTTCTTCATACTGTCATTTCCTTATACTGTCTGCTTCAACCATTTACTTATTCTGTCTGCCTCAACCGTTTCCTTATTCTGTCTGCCTCAACCGTTTCCTTATACTGTCTGCCTCAACCGTTTCCTTACACTGTCTGCCTCAACCGTTTCCTTACACTGTCTGCCTCAACCGTTTCCTTACACTGTCTGCCTCAACCGTTTCCTTATACTGTCTGCCTCAACCGTTTCCTTATTCTGTCTGCCTCAACCATATCCTTACACTGTCTGCCTCAACCATTTCCCAACCGTTTCCTTACACTGTCTGCCTCAACCGTTTCCCAACCGTTTCCTTATACTGTCTGCCTCAACCGTTTCCTTATACTGTCTGCCTCAACCGTTTCCCAACCTTTTCCTTATTCTGTCTGCCTCAACCATTTCCTTATTCTGTCTGCCTCCACCGTTTCCCAACCGTTTCCTTATTCTGTGCTAGTGAAAAGAACCTATGTGTGCCTTGAAATTGAACATGCATAGTGTGCTCGCACTGAAAAGTCACAGTAAGTTCTCTTGTACATCCCCTTCCTCTTGGCTGTAACTTCATATTCATACTCATATTGGCTCATTAGACCCAAATGCTAAAAGACCAATACACTAAAACAACACAGTTGTATGAGTGCTAGATTGATTCATATTTTGTTGTTGTTATTCACAGTCTGCCTGTGGTTTTCACAGCAAGAAAAACAGATGAGAGATCAGACTAGTGTGAGATCAGAGGCCTTAGCAGACATGAACACCTGCAACAACCATCACATATTTACCCCCACAGAGATGCCTGATATTTACACAGGAACTTCTGAGGTACTGTTCACTGAAACTGTCCCAAAAGAACCACACACACACATACTTGAGTCCTTCCATTAATTATCATTAGTAGTCATATTAACAGTTGCAGCAGTATTATTATACTCCAAAAAAGACAATGTTTCTGATCACTGTAATCTGAACTGATCTCTTGTCCAAAGATTCATATACACTCACCAACCACTTTATGAGAATCTATAGTAGAGGACTATAGTAGAGGATGGCTAACACATGCTGTGCGTGGCAACATAATATTAAAGAAGTTGCCATGCACAGTGTGTGTTAGTCACCTAGCCTTTCATCAGTGTTCAGTTTCTGAAAACAAGACTGCTGCTGGCTGGATGTTTTTGGGTGGCTGACCAGTCTCAGTGTGTCTAAGGTAGGAATACCCAGTGAAGTGGACAGTGAGTGTAGGTCTAAGGTAGGAATACCCAGTGAAGTGGACAGTGAGTGTAGGTCCAAGGCAGGTGTTTTTAATTAAGTGGACAGTGATATTTGAAGTGTTGTACATTGTCCCTAAAATGTATAGAAAGACATCAGAGAGTTTAAGGGTGTGGAGTTGGAGGCAGTTGTGGGGGTGAGGTGGGGCGGGGGGTAGGTTGTTGACAGTAGATTATTGCCTTTCTGTGTACATGTCTCACTGTCTGTCTGTCTCTCCACCCATCTGTCTGTCTCTTTGTCTCCTCACATGTCTGTCTGCCCAGCAGCCTGTCTGCTGGTAGACTCTAGTTCAGTGAGTGGCATCTTTCGAGATGTGGCACATCTGTTCTTTACATTTGTTTTTAAATGTGAAATCACTTAAGTGAATATTGTCATTCATGTGTATTGTGAACGGTTTACATTTCATCCGTTTTATTGTGTCATTTTGCGGTGTGCTGCTACTGCATACATGTTCCTCTTTCTTCATGATGTTTGTGACCACGGGAACACGGCAGTTCTCAGCAGAAACTGAAATGTGAGAGTAAGTTCATTTAAGCATCCATCCCTCTGCTGTACCATCACAAAGCTGATAAGACACAAAACAGTAACCGACCCATACACTGAGTGAATATAAAAATGCTTTTATATCATATAAAAATGTTCAAGTTTATCTTCTCTTATTTTTTTGCTGTTTGGGGGTTTTGTTTTATTGTTTGTTCCATGATCAGGCTTATAGGATCCCCATGTGAGAAATGTACAGGGAGCATTCCTCAATGAACTCCCTGCACATCTCTGGGCATCCATCAAAGAGCCCTGGTCCCCGGCATTGACCTGCTGCATCCATTTTAGGGCTTGCATTCTGTCAGGCTTATTGGCAGAGTCTGGGTGCATGTGCAGGCCACCACAGATCCAAACAAAAGGGAACCACCAAACACACGACACTGGGATTGCACCAAACAATGCAAGCCAAAGAAACAGGGAAAACCAAGGAATACTTGTACAAGGACAAATGAGAATTAAAAGACAAATGAAAACTGAACTGAACCAAAACTGGCCGCCAGAGGGGGGAAAAAAAACAAGAAACCAAGAAACAGGAAGGAGCAGGGTGTGACATTCCAAAAGGCCACAGGTGCACACATTACACAATTACTGAAACATGTATGACTGTATGAAGGTTGTTAATGCCCTTACTAGTTTTCTTATGAAATTTAATCACAGGGGTGGTCAGAACTGCCCCTTTGCCCACGCTGCACATGTAACTGCAACATTGCACATTCACTGTGACAAACTGCACATGTAACTGCAACATTGCACATTCGCCGTGACAAACTGCACATGTAACTCTAATGCTAATACTCCCGTTACTAAGTTTACTTGTCGTAGATCTACCTCAGTTTTTATTTTCTCTTGTTTTGTCTCTTGTCTTCCTTAAGATTTTATTATTATATTTTTTATTCATACTTGTTTGGTAACGGAGGATTAGCAAAGTACTACTAGATCCCTCCGGTCTACGACCCCTGGTCAACTGACGGTCCCCTCGGTTGACCAGGGTAGGAATAGGTAGGGTTTTCCAATAGATAGGGTTTTCATTTTGTTTATTCTTTTGACCTGGGCAAACCCAATGCTATTCTCCTGACCACGCCTCTTCTCCGCCATTGCCCCGCGGTGGTGGAACGACCTCCGTCATGCAGTTAGGACTGCGGAATCCCTTACCATCTTCCGCAGGAAACTGAAAACCCACCTCTTTAGAGCCCACCTGTCCCCCACTGCCTAACCTCCCTTTCCTTAAAAAAACAAAAAACAAAAACCGTGTCTTGTATCTGTGTTTGTCAAAGTATTCCAGGGGCGCAGTACAAAGGGGTAAATTGACGCTCAGTCTTATTGTGATCTCTGCTCATGAGGTATTAGAAATCCGACTGTTGCACTGATTGTAAGTCGCTCTGGCTAAAAGCGTCTGCCAAATAACAAAATTGTAAACTGTAAATTGTAAGAATTTCATTGTACAGTTTAACTGCCTGTTTTGCTGTGCACATGACAATAAAACTCTTGAATCTTGAAACGATCAGGAGGAATCTACTCAGAGCACAGACTGCAGAGAAATTTACAGAGACCTACAGTAATCCTACAAAACTCTTTGAAATACACATAAAACACAAAAATTATACAGACGGCATTTAGCTATCATAGGCGATCATCACATTCAAAGATATAGTGTTGTTGTATGAAATAGTGTGAATAAATTCACAAAAAAGTTCAGTTGAAGGAGGAGCTCAGGAAACGACAGCCGTCTAGACAGTGAGTTACCATAGCAACGCATGGTAATCCATGGAAAGCTATGATTTCAATTGACTCTGTCATTTAGGTTCAGCTTTTGGCTCGGCCAAGACCTAGAAACTGAAGTTAGAGCCCCAGAGATTAGCTGCATGTTTCTCTTGTAGAGGAAGTCATGACTTTTCTGAATTTATTCATGCGTGTCAAAATTGTGCCTCATTAGGAACCATCTTTTTTTCCTTTGCTTGTTTTTTTTTTTGGTTTGTTTGTTTCAGAGACAAATGTTGCTAAACTATCAGTAATGTTGCAACCCTCGGTCGTTACTTCTTTTTCTTGTTTATACTTCTGTTGTTTCATTATGTGGGTGAGTGTCTCGATGCTGTTGGTTCATTGTGTGTGTGTGGGTGTGTGTCTTGATGCTGTTGGTTCATTGTGTGGGTGTGTGTCTCCCTGCAGATGTGCCGTGACTGACAGAGAGAGAGAGAGAGATTTCGTATCTGAGTGAAAATAGACGGCTGTGTTGTGTTGTGTTTCTCCGTTGTCCCTAAACTTATGCTGAGTGTGTGAGCCAATTGTAAGAGTTTTTTGCTGGCATCTTTTTCTCTCCTGCTTTTGGTTAGGTAGGGAGCTAGGGTAGCGCTTGTCTTTATTTTGTCTTTTCTTTTCTGTTAGAATAGGTAGGGTTTTCCAATAGATACGGTTTTCATTTTGTTTATTCTTTTACAGAACGCACCTTGGTCTCCATCACTTTTGTGTTGCGCCCTAGTACCTCTAGACCTGGGACTTAACAGTAAGTTAATTCCCAATAGATCCCAGCATATTATGAAAGTATGTAGATGGTTTTTAATTGGCAATTTCTGTTGCTGTTTTTTAAGGCTTAATGTCTCAGACCCACGGCCTTTGGAGAGTGATTTCATTCATTGTGTGATGGTAGTGAAAGTGAATAAACTTGCTCATCTTGTTCATCACAGTAAACACACACCACACTGATCAGCTGCTGCATGTTTTATTGTTTGTAAGACATTTAAAATGGTCCAATAAGCCTGTAAGGTCAAAGAGAGGTTACACTTGAAAGCGAGCAGATGTGTAGAAATGATTTACTCCAAAAAATGACTTTGGGCATTTGTGACAGCGCTGTAGAAACAACATTTATTGTTGTTTTTGTTGTGGAAATGTTTACATTCTCTCGGGACACAGGCACTTTGTCCTAATATGATTGATGTTGTTGTCCTTACAGGCAAAGCACTCCTTATCAGTACATCTATAAAGACTGACTCGATTATTGATACCTATCAGTCTGTCTTGCAGATAATCATTGTCTACATCATGTTCCCAGATTTCTTTAAAAACAAAATATTTCTGACCTCCATGACTCTGAATCATGTCTAGGGCACTGAGAATGTTGTATGTCCCCTTGGGGCTGGTGCAGGTTTTCACACAGGGAGAGTTGTACGTAAAGAAAACCACACAGCCATTAGAGAGTTTTTTCAGTAGTCTTTTCATTGAAGAGTTAGAGGGCTTTGGTGGGTTTAGCAGACGATACTCAGAATGAATGTTAGTACCATTGGGATACTTCATTGGTTTCGCAGCAATCAGCTGCTCCCCCTCATACACCTCATTCTTATTCAGCATTTTCCAAACAGCCTGTGTACTGTCTTGGCTGAGGAAGTTGTTGAGTTGGGCACCTGGGGAACAGGTTTCAGCAGGTACATTGATGGCCATTGCATACTGACGATTCCCAAAATTATACCTGCAGAGAAAGGCTACATCAGTTGGAATAGATTAAGGTACTTTCCATGAGAAAAAAAGTCATTCATCCATAAACTAGCACTGGTTAGTGACGATGTTAAACAAAATTCAAATACACTACAGATTAAGATTAACAGTGGGAGTCATAACAGCATCTAAGCGCTCTGTCTCTAACCACTGCTTTTCAGACCCAGCTCTGGAAACCCACCGGACAGAAGTTATTCACTTGGTCCTCTCTCTTTGACTTGTCTGTGTGTGTCTGCACACCTTTCATTCATTTTGTGAGAGGTTATTATCGTAGAGCTGTGTGTTTGGAAATGTGTGGGCCAGTGACTAACCAGGACTGGATTTGAGAGGCTCTGCTCTAAAACACCACTATAAACCAGCACCAATTTTCACCACTCACATTTTACTGCCATTGCTTCAGAACTGGACTCAGTTACCAGGTACCAGATTTCCAGATCACAGGCTACACTCAATCTCCACTCTTTGTATTTACAGTGAGCCTGGTTAACCAATACTGTTTGTCCACTGAATCTCACAGTAAAAAGTTTGAGACTGACTGCGTTGCTTACTTGTTCCGAATGAAGCGCATGATATTGTAGAGATTGGAATCGTCCTGGTTCCCTGTTTTAGCCGTGACCAAGCAAAGCAGGAGGAACCCGCTCAGCACTGCCGTCCACTTCTGCCAAAGGAAACAGACCAGTCACAATGTTCAGTTATTACCTGTTTTAACCTGGTATAATATCATAAATGTACACAATGCACAGATAACATGATAAGAAGGAAAAAAGACAAAAAAAAAACCAGAGAAATAACAAGACACGCTTTATCTACCATGCTGGATGGTTGAAGCTGTAGTTCAGTTGAATCCTCTCAGACGGACCGTGATGAAACGGGCGAGAAAATTTTCAGTCCGTTGTATTTATGATAATTAATTCCCCACCCCTGTCACGGTGGGAGGGATTATTGTGGAACTATGAAACTAACACCTACTTGCCCACCGATATCAAAGACCGCCTCACACCAGCTGCTGCAGACAGCTTGGGCTTTGACATTACCAGCATACGTGAAAATCCTGAAAAATTACTATGTGCAACAGTCAAACCACGAGGTTGTCCAATCACTAAACTTTATATCTATTAAGAGGACAAGGTAGAGAAAGCTTTGAAACGTGCAGCTTTTTTGTTAAAACAGTAAAACTTATTCAGAAAAAAATTCATTGAAATTCTGGTTAATCTTCTTCACATGGACTTGAGAATGTGCTGCACACATGTACACATGACCAAAGTGTGTTCTGTCAGTTAATAGGGAAAAACTGAACACTGAAAATACCGTCACATTCACCTAAAGTCAAATTCTGCCTGCCACAACCATTTCCTTATTTTGTACAAGTGAGAAGAACATATATTGTGTGTCTTTAAACTGAACATGCATAGGGCGCTTGCACTGTAAATTCACTAAATTCTCTTGTACATCTCTTTCCCCTTGGCCGTAAACTCACATACATACTCATATGGGCTTTTTAGGACCTAATGCTAAAAGATCGATACACTAAAACAACACTGAAAAAACAAAGTTCCTTTTCAATTGTACAAGTGCTAGATTCATTCTCCTTTTCTTCTTTTCAAGAACACAGACTAGAATCCTCTCATGCTGACTCACAATGATTTCTGTCGTTTATCTTTCACCTTGAACACTTCAGTAAATTCAAAAACACTATCAGTGTTCAGCACTATATACTGTATGTGATTTCAATGGAGTCGTTTTATCACGCTAACTGCAGAAAGACGTATAGTTGCGCTACAGTCAGTGGAATCGTGTCTTTTAGCAGATACAGGGTGGTTACTCACAGTTCATCTGTGGTTTTCACACTCAGAAAAAGAGCAGAGATCAGACCAGTGTGAGATCAGAGGCCTCAGCAGACAAGAACAACTGTAACAACCATCACATGTTTACTGATATGTACATAGAGATGCCTGATATTTACACAGGAACATCTGAGGTACTGCTCACTGAAACTGTCCCAACAGAACCACACACACACACACTTGAGTCCTTCCATTTATTATCATTAGCAGTAATGTTAACAGTTGAAGCAGTATTAGCATACTCCAAAAAGACAATGTTTCTGATCATTGTAATCTGAACTGATCTCCTCTCATGTCCAAAGATTCATATACACTCACTGACCACTTTATGAGAATCTATAGCAGAGGACTATAGTAGAGGATGGCTGACACACACTGTGTATGGCAGCTTTATATTAGAGATGTTGCCATGCACAGTGTGTGTTAGTCACCTAGCCTTTCGTCAGTGTTCAGTTTCTGAAAACAAGACTGCTGCTGGCTGGATGTTTTTGGGTGGCAGACCAGTCTCAACCCAGCAGTGGTACTGGCATGTGTAAATCCTCAGAAACACTGCTCTGTGTGATACCCTCATACCAGTGTCATACCTGCTACCATGTCATTACCATGTCAGCAACCAGTCAGCTGGTATTTATACAGCTATGTAGTGTAATTATAAGGTAGGAATATCTACTGAAGCAGACAGTGAGTGTAGGTCCAAGGTCAGTGTTTTTAAAGTAGTGGTCAGTGACATTTGAAGTGTTGAACATTGTCACTAAAATGTTTTTGAGTGACAGGCCACTCTCAACCCAGCAGTGTGTAAAACACCCAGCAGCAGTGCTATGTGTGATTCACTCATACCAGTGTGACACCCACTACCATAACATCACCATCATACACTCATACCAGTGTGACCCCCACTACTATAACACCACCATCATACACTCATACCAGTGTGACACCCACTACCATAACACCACCATCATACACTCATACCAGTGTGACACCCACTACCATAACACCACCATCATACACTCATACCAGTGTGACACCCACTACCATAACACCACCATCATACACTCATACCAGTGTGACACCCACTACCATAACACCACCATCATACACTCATACCAGTGTGACACCCACTACCATAACACCACCATCATACACTCATACCAGTGTGACACCCACTATCATAACACCACCATCATACACTCATACCAGTGTGACCCCCACTACCATAACACCACCATCATACACTCATACCAGTGTGACACCCACTAACATAACACCACCATCATACACTCATACCAGTGTGACACCCACTACCATAACACCACCATCATACACTCATACCAGTGTGACACCCACTACCATAACACCACCACGTTAGCAACCATCCACTTTCAGATGGTATTTGTACACTTGTGTAGTGTAACTATAAGGTAGGAATACCCAGTGAAGTGGACAGAGATATTTGAAGTTTTGAACGTTGTCCCTAAAATGTCTTTCTAGACATCTGAGAGTTTAAGGGTGGGGAGGTGGAAGCAGTTGTAGGGGTGGCGGTGGGGGGGTAAAGTGGTCCATTCCTCTTCCACCCCCTTCTCTACACATATTTGGTTTAATCCAGCATTTGCACAACTGATTCCACCGATCGACTAATCATCAAACCCTTGGCTAGCACAGTCTATTGTGATAGTGAAGGGTTAATACAGAGACATGCAGGGGAGAGGGGCTCTGCAAGGAATGGACTGAGAACCTACTGGGTAACACAAACCGTAAAGAAATGTTACCATAATGACAGTCCAGCAGGGGGCAGTGCTGACATGTCTATTTATGAGAAAAGACTTATCGTGCAGTAGCTTAACAACCTGTCTCTGCAGCTAAGCTTCCATTAAGATGGTTCTACCCCAGAATGAAGTTAGTTTTAAACACATCCAGTGGCATTTTACACCTATTCCAATTATGTAAAATCCCTGTGAGGCTTTAAATATGTGCATTCAACAGATGCATGTTGACTACATTGTTACATTGTTACATACATTGTTACAGACAGTTGTTACAGAACAAATAGACAGGATGCATTGATTGGGGCAAACAAAAAGTCGCTCAGACACACACACACATAATACACTTAACACTTAATACAGTCGACCCGCATCCACGGATTTAACCTGCCACGGATCGAAAATATTCGGGAGGGGGAAAAAAATGCAGAAAGTTCCAAAAAGCGCCGAGCACTACGCGGAATCCACGCAAATGACGTGATGTGTGGGCGTACCCTGCTGTAGCCTCCAGCAATTCCACAGATCTTCAGTCTCTCCCCAGAACAGGTTGTTTGAGCATTACTTGGCTCGCGTCTCGTTAGTTCGCTACTTCTGTTTTAAAACATATATATTTTGTTTATATATAATTATATTTTCTATATATACTTGTAGTTTACCCTGTGTGTTTCTCTTTCAGGTCATTAAACGAAAGCAGTCTGTAAGCGCATGTACTATAGGTAGGTCTACGATGGTTGCGTCTGTACTGAACACGTGACTTTTTTCATGTCTTTACTCCCAGAACAATGCAGTGTAACAACTATTTACATAGCATTCACATTGTATTACGTATGATGAATGGTCTATAGATGATTTAAAGTATACGGGAGGATGTGCGTAATTTAAATAGCCTACTACACTATTTTATATAAGGGACTTGAGCATCCGCGGATTTTGGTATCCGCGGGAAGCCCTTAAAACAAATTCCCCGCGGATACGGAGGGCCTACTGTACTTAATGCACAATTTATTTCTTACATTTTGATCTTCTCTGATGATATTTGTCTTCTGGACTTTTTTTCTCATCTCTCTTCACACTGGTTTTAATTTTAAAAAAAAAGAAAGAAAGAAAAAGGGGGAGGGGGCAAATTCTGTTCTGCCTTTTTGTGTATGTGTCTCACTGTCTGTCTGTCTGTCGGTCTGTCTGTCTCTTTGTCTCCCCATGTGTCTGTCTGCCCAGCTGCCTCTCTGATGGCAGCCTCTAGTTTAGTGGGTGATTTTCAAAATATAATTCTTTCAAGTCTTTCAGTTGCATTGGAAAAGCTCTGTTTCCTGACAGCTACACCGCTGGAGATGTTTGTGGCCCTAAATGTAGCAGAATGTTAGAACTCAACCTGAGTTTGCAGGGAATTTGTTGCCGCATGGTCTTGAGAGAAGCCCTTTGTAAACTTCAGAAGATCTTGGTAAACTGTTCTTTGGTCCTTGAATCTGAGAGCCAAAGGCCAACCAGGGCAGGGCTTAGATCTGCAAAACTGACACACGTGCAAATCATAACTAATCAGCATAAAGGCAGTCAGTGATGAGTTAACACGAGACACAAACACACAAGTATTGTGCCGCCCTCTGGTGGCCGACAGAAGCAGCAGCAGCCAGATTCCTTACAGCAGACGCAGAAACTGAGCCCTGAGACACAGAGAAATGAAGAATCAGTGTGTAAGAAGTGAAAGAATAAAAACTGAAGGAGTACTGCAGAAGTCACCTCATTCATCAGACAGTTTGGGAGACTGTTAGAAAAGAAAAGGACAGCATTTCAACGATAAAAGCAAATGTTCTGACATTCACTTAATTATATCTATCACATCTGGGTCTGTCACATCTATACCTCATTAAATCATCACCCTCTGCCCATAGGGATAATAATAATACGAATGCCATATGAATAAAACTGAATCATATTAAAATATCAGGACAATTTTCCCTCATATATAAGCTCAGCCAGGAGCTGGGATTAGCACTTTACTATATCTAGATGAGTCTGTGCTTTTGCAAAGAGGAGGAGGTAAGGGGATGAGTGTGTGCTTTTGGAGAGAGGAGGAGGTGATGAGATGAGTGTGTGTTTTTGGAAAGAGGAGGAGATAAGGGGATGAGTGTGTGTTTTTGGAAAGAGGAGGAGATGGTGAGATGAGTGTGTGTTTTTGGAAAGAGGAGGAGGTGATGAGATGAGTGTGTGCTTTTGGAAAGAGGAGGAGATGATGAGATGAGTGTGTGCTTTTGGAAAGAGGAGGTGATGAGATGAGTTTGTGCTTTTGGAAAGAGGAGGAGGTGATGAGATGAGTGTGTGCTTTTGGAAAGAGGAGGAGGTGATGAGATGAGTGTGTGCTTTTGGAAAGAGGAGGAGGTGATGAGATGAGTGTGTGCTTTTGGAAAGAGGAGGAGGTGATGAGATGAGTGTGTGCTTTTGGAAAGAGGAGGAGGTGATGAGATGGGTGTGTGCTTTTGGAGAGAAGAGGAGGTGATGAGATGAGTGTGTGCTTTTGGAAAGAGGAGGAGGTGATGAGATGAGTGTGTGCTTTTGGAAAGAGGAGGAGGTGATGAGATGAGTGTGTGCTTCTGGAAAGAGGAGGAGGTGATGAGATGAGTGTGTGCTTTTGGAGAGAAGAGGAGATGGTGTTGGGATGAATGTGTGCTTTTGGAAAGAGGAGGAGGTGATGAGATGAGTGTGTGCTTTTGGAGAGAAGAGGAGGTGATGGGAAGTGTCCCAGAGCAAGTCAAAGTGTTCCTAACAAAGGTCAAGGGGTCACAGAGGTGAGCCTGTTATCCTTGGTATCATTCCCACAAAATGTGGCACAGCTTGTCCTGTCATTATCTTTAAATGTTAAACCATTTAATTAAAGTTGTCATTCATTATATCAGGGATCATTTAAACCAGCGGTTTGTCTTGTGCTGTTACTGGTCCGTGAAACTGAAATGTGAGAGTAAGTTTTCCTGTGCAGCATTTTCTCGGCTGTACCAGTCACAAAACTGATAAAACACAACCCAACACAAACAGACCAATACGCTGAGAGAATATTAAAATGCTTTTCTAATGTTCAGGTTTATCTCTTCTCCTTTTATTTTTTTGCTTGTGTCAAAAGGACACAGATCAACATATTGTCACTCTGGCCGAGTTAGAAGCGACTAAAATCAGATAATACAATTAATGAAACATGTATAATTTTATAAAGATTGTTAATGCCCTCTTTAGTTTTCTCATGAATGAATCACAGGGGTGGTCAGAATGATCAGAGGGAATCTACTCAGCATGCAGACTGCAGAGAAATCTACCTAACTCGACTAAACTCTGTCAGATGCAAAAATAAATAAATAAATGAATGAATAAATGAATAGATAAATAAATAATAGAGATTATTAAGGTTTCATTTAGCTATGATCTCTGTTAAATTTATCATTTAGGTTGGGTATGTGCTCTTGAAAATGAGGTTAAAGTCCTTAGAACCAGCTGCATGTTTCTCTGATACAGGAAGAAAATTTAAGTTTTCTTTCTTTGTGTATGTCAAAATTATGCCTTATCATTATTTCCAAAAATTACGATCGTTTATCGCTGGATTTGCACCGGCTGTTTGAGTTGCTTCTTTTTTCTTTTTTTTTTTTTTTCTTAATACAAAACCTTTTTTTTTAAATGACTTTTTTAATGACCCGCTGCCGTTGCAGTGTGATTTCATTCATCATGTGACGGTAGTGAAAATGAATAACCCGAACATGTTGTTCATCACAATAAACACACACCACACTGATCGACTCCTGCAGTGGGAGAGAATGTGATCGTGACGAGCATGTCTGAGTTAGGTGTGTCGTCCAGTAGAGGGCAGTATTGAGGTGTGTATTTGCATTCATAACCCAGTCAGAAGATACTTGATAGGGACAGAGGTGTTTCAGCTATCACACATGCGTGTGTTTGGTGGGGTCAAATGGGACATGTGTAGTTTGTACTGAGAGTGACTGTACTCCAATAGCAGGTCAGATTTATCAGATTTCTTTTCAGTATCTTACCTAAAACACATGTCTTGGCCAAGTCTAAATTCCAGCTAAGATGGTCACACTTGAGTGTGAGGTTTGGGGGGGGGGGCAGTTGTTTTTGATGTTGTTGTTGTTATTGTTGTTATTGTTTAATACATGCACTTGCATTTTACACATACTCTGTTGATGTAAATTGCTAAGGCATTTAAATAGATGCACTCCATGGATGCAATTGAATTCATTCTCACTGTCGAGATGCATGTGCTTGACAAACTTTAATCCAAAAAACATGATGAACCAGACTTAAATAACAAACACAGGCCAAATTCAGTACAAGGGTTTCAGACTATAGTAGGCAGGACAGAGAATCAGAACCGGAGAAACAGACTAGGGTCAGACGACAGAAACGAAAACACTATCAGTCAGGAGCAAGAGAGCTCAGGAAAACTGAGAAACTCAGGAAAACTGAGAAACTCAGGAAAACTGAGAAACTCAGGAAAAATGAGAGACCTGTCCAATAATAAAGAGGAAGAAATGAGTTCTTATACTGGAGTCCAACGAGTCGATGAACAAGGAACAGGTGTGAGTTCTAATCAGTCCATGAGACTGTGGCTGGTGAGCTGATGAAACTGAGTGCTGATAGGCTGAAGCAGAGAGGGGCGGAGACAGAGAGGGGTGGAGACAGAGGAGGGTGGAGACAGTGGCATAACAGTTAGATTGTTACAAAATGTTTTTACCTTACATTTAGTCTGCAATGTTCAAACTTGGGCTCTTCAGAGTATGACTGATTGACTGATTGATTGATTGATTGATTGATTGACTGATTGATTGACTGACTGATGTTTTGTTTGTGGGGCTTAGGGGACCCTCCGAGTAAACACAGGAGGGGAGTGTTGTCATGGAGACACAGTAAAAGGTATAAAAACTGCAGACTAAAAAATGAGCACCAGAGGGACTGTAATATCACGTGTGATTATCTCGCTACCTCATTATATCATTACCTCATTTAGCACATGACTAAAACATCAGAATGACAAAATTTGTATATAAGTATTGTAATGCACTGGGTGATTCTAAAAGATCGTATGTGCTCACCACCGTAGTTAGTTGAAAATCACATTGTTCTGAAAGGTGATGTATTCCGACTACTGTAGTCTATGGAAGTTTCAGTATATATATATATATATATATATATATACATACACACACACACACACACACATACATACTTACATATATGTATGTGTGTATGTGTATATATATATATGTATGTCTTTGTTGCTTGACATGAATGAAAGCATATAAACTGTTTGCGGTTGTGTGCAGTTACGTATCAAAGTACAGCCTTTTTTCTCCTGACATAGGCGCTATCGTGACCTGAAAGAAGGCAGCTAATTTAGAAAGGCTACAAACATCCACACGCGCATGGACTATCACCGTAAACAGGCGTATAGAGACT
>NC_044500.1:6018726-6036226 GCF_902362185.1 Chanos chanos | reverse complement strand
CATCAGAGAGCCATTCTTACACTCTCTGCTTTGAAGTGAAGTTAAAATAATGCAGTAGGAAATTACTCTCACATTGTTCTCTGTATTCTAATCCTCATTCTCTGTCCCTCAGATATGATCAATCCCATTCTCAGTCATGTAAGATTAGGTCTCCCTCATCGTACATATGAGTCGTGTAAGATTAGGTCTCCTTCATGGTACACATGAGTCATGTAAGATTAGGTCTCCCTCATCGTACATATGAGTCATGTAAGATTAGGTCTCCATCGTACATATGAGTCATGTAAGATTAGGTCTCCATCGTACATATGAGTCATGTAAGATTAGATCTCCTTCATCATACATATGAGCAAAATGCTGACATACAACCAGGCTGCTCTGAAAAAGAGAAAAACAGGGAAAAAAATAGACTTCTCTGTGTTTCCCTCTCTCTCTCTCTCTCTCTCTCTCTCTCTCTTCCTGTCTCTCTCTCTCTATCTCTCTATCTCTCTCTCTCTCTGTCATTTCAGAGGCCAAATCTCAGTTTCTCCACCCCAGAGTTTGTCTTTAACCCCTGCTGGACCTATGGACTGTATCTCTTTACCCCAATGACTGAGGCTCAGAGTGCATCCATGACCTTAGACACTGGCTGTATCCCTGTAGCCTAAGGGTGGACAACCAGCACACACACATTCCTCAGTCTACTGACCCCCACACTGGTCGACATGATCACAGCAACCATTATAGTAGAGTTTTCCTGGTCTATCTGCCCATCATCGCCGTCTGTGTGTGTGTGTGTGTGTGTGTGTGTGTGTGTGTGTGTGTGTGGGTTCATGTGACTCTCCCTTCTCTGACTGTGATGATACAATCCAGGGCAGTCGGTGGGCCATTAAAGCACACATTCTCTCTCTCTCTCTCTCTCTCTCTCTCTCTCTCTCTCTTTTCCCCTCACACACACATACATATTTTCTCCTTCCACACACAATAGTAACATTTACTGTAATGAATCATATTACTGCATTCAGTATTATCAGTGGTGTTCAGTGGCCAGTGAAATTAGCCATTAGTTTATGGTTATGGGTATTGTTTTATCATCTCTCTGAATTCACGTTTTTAGTTTGGGGATTTAGAATTTTAGAGACAATAAACATTTTTTGAGTGAGATGATGATCTCCAGTATACATCTTTTTTTTTTTTTTAACATGCAAACAGCGTTCAAAGGAGAGCGCGGGAATTCGCCAGAAAACAGTACACGCTGAACTCTATTTGCCTGTCCAGGGCTGAAAGAGCCAATGAAAAGAGAGAGAGAAAAAACTGGAGAGATTCAGCGACTACGTGTCTAAGACTGAAAGACGATGATGAGGCGGGAGGCTGTTGACTCGCAGATGAAAGTCAACTTAAATAAAGAGCTCGTTTTAATCCGCCCGAGGACACTTTCTCTTTTTTTTTTAGGCAGAGCGCGAGAGAGGCCAGTGCGTGACGGACGGCCATTGTAGCCGCGCGCATGACAGAGGGAGCGCCCCCATTGTGATCAGGCGCTCGAGGCCAGGCGCAGCTTTAAGGAGAGAACACTGGTTCCTTTTGACAAAACACAGACTTTTAATAAACTTCAGTCATCATTAAGTGTGACATGATGTGACACAAAATCAAAGTCGTTTTGAGAACTTGACCAGCTCTAACGAGGCTTTGACAGACTATTGGGCCATTCACTGAGATTAGTCACACACAGACAAGCCGCTAGCTCATTAGTCTCCAATTAAGAGCATTATTTCTGATGTGCAATACTTAAAAAAAAAATTAAAAATTCATTTTTATGGAATCTAATCCTAATACACAGTAGACTCATTTTCAGTACTTTGCAAAGGTTTTTTTCTCCCCTTAATATATTTTGTAGCAATGTTTATTTTCTATTCATAACGCAATATGGTTAAAGACACCGACACAAATGTTTCAGACAGCATTTCCCTTCATGAAAGCGAAATGTGTGCCTCTCTTAGGCCCAGATCAGGTTTTTTAATTACTTTAATCAAAATTTTGGAAGTTTTCCTCTATATTGATTTTTCCTAGCTGACATTGGTTGCGATCAATCGCGCATCTCCGAATTTTTTAACAGTCCGCAGTTTCAGTCATCTGTTCGTCAGGACAGAAAAAAAACGACGCAATTCAAAATGCAAGTTAATTGTGAATTTTGTTAACGGAAACTAAGCACGGATTCCAAAGTAGAGCTCCACGATGAATAATTCAACTACCATCGCCATCCAACAAAATCCTTTTGCGCTCTCTCTCTCTCTCTCTCTCTCTCTTTCTCTCTCTCCCCTCAGTTTTGAATGGAAGAAGTAGTCTACTTCTGTCTGTGTATTGGAAGCTGGGAAGGAGCACTCTTTTTCTTTTTCTTTTTTTCCTTTTTTTTTTTTTGGTCTTCAGTTACCACGTCTTGAGTCTCTATAGACTCGAGTTCTTCTGTCTCTCAATTTCAGGCCACAGCGTTCGATGGTTTGCGCGAGGTCCCGTGCTCTTTGTAGGCTATTAGTCTAGTGTTGTGTAAATGTTTGGCTAACTCATTGGCAGTTTTTCCCCCCTCATGCATTAGTATTGCTGAAGGCTACAGTTCATCTTAAAACAGGACTCTGAACACGAGAGCAACCCCATGTTATAAAATTCTCCAGAGTGAAATTGAAATTCTCGTTTTTAAGGATGATGATCTAAAATTCTTTATTTTCGCAAGGCATACATTTTTTAAAAAAAGCGCAATTTGATTTGTTGTTGTTGTTGTTGTTGTTGTTGTTGTTGTTGTTATTATTATTATTATTATTATTATTATTATTATTATTATTATTTTCCTTGTGGTTGGTGGCGGTGTTATATACAGTATTTCCTTGTGCTTTGTTGTTGTTCTTGTTTTAACCGTGGTGCATATAAAATAAATAAATCATTAAATTAAATTAAACTAAATAATTCTCCCTTTTGATGCGTTGATAGACTATTAAGGCCAGATCCCAGTCGGAGATGAGATGACCGTAAATGTGGAATTCGGTCATCTCTAGCTCTGCTCACTTACATCGAGCTCCTAAAATGCCCTCGATGCTGTGCCTGGTCCTCTGCACGTGCTCTTGCTGTTCCCGCTTCTCGCTCTCGTCTTCATCCTCTTCTTCGTCA
This sequence comes from Chanos chanos, assembly GCF_902362185.1. Classification (NCBI taxonomy): domain Eukaryota; kingdom Metazoa; phylum Chordata; class Actinopteri; order Gonorynchiformes; family Chanidae; genus Chanos; species Chanos chanos. The sequence continues at coordinate 6,033,091 of NC_044500.1, read as the reverse complement.
CCCTTTCCCCCGCGCATTATGCGACTGATCGCGCTGACTAGAGTTAAGTGATGAGAACAAGGAACGTGAAGGTATCAGATAATGTCTACAGGCGAGATCTAAACGAAATTTTGACCGCAAACACACATTGTCATTTAAAATGTTCAAACTTTGTTTAAGAAATTAATCAGACTCCTGCATTAGGTTAAATTTTCCTGATCCTTATTTTTATCATCACTTCGACTTATACGTTAAAATACTGCGAGTGAATAATTTAACTTTGACAGTCTTACAGAGAAAAGACTGAAGAAAACAGACCTCGAAATTTTGTCCTTCTTCGAATTATCCCAAAATGAAGGATAATATACATACTATGCTATACTATATATATACACAGGCTGGCTTATGAAAATGTAATAATTGATCATTTAAAAAAAAAAACAGCTATAGGTGAACTGCACTGTAAGTCACACAAGGCTAAATGAAACGTGCTGCCTGCGCTTGAACTACCCATTTCAGGACTTCGACAAATTCATAAAACCAACGTTTTATGTGGGGGCACAGCAATGTCTCAAAGCTAAATGCAGCAGTCATAAAAATGTCAGTTATTTTAGTTTTAAAATATTCTTATTAATGGTGTCAGTTGTATGAGGAAATGTCTCTTTGCGCCATACCTGAGGGCACATTGTTCCGGTCGCAAACTCTGTCTTTGAGTAATTTATCCCTTATTTCCCAGCTGAATATTCCTGGATTGTCTCGTTTATATTCCTCAATGCGTTTCTCTATGTCCGGCTCAGTCATCTGCTTCAAAAACATATATATATATATATAAAGCGAGATCAAAGCGTCAGATATGTGTCTTACAGAGGTTTCAGAAATATATATATATATGTATATATGTATCTTGCTTTGACATCTGTTATCATTGCTTCGTAGTCAGGAAACCAGCTGTCATCGACACCACTCAAACTGGTGTCGACCTGTTGCACAGTAAAAGATCGCACGCTCTCGGTGTGTGGGGCTCCATTTAGCATAATGTAACGCAATACGTCCCACTGCACGTTTTTTTTTTTTTTTTTTGGTCTTGGTTATTCTCCGGAACCGTTCTCCAGAAAGCTTTTCCCCACGTTCTCAAAGCTCTCACCTTGGGCTTGCCTCCGCCGATAGCTCCGGGTCGGATGGAACCGGTCTCCTGGTACCGACAAAGAATTTTGGACACACAGCCGTGAGAAACTCTCAGCTGCCGCGAGATGACACAGGGACGAATGCCGTGATGCGCCATCTCCACGATTTTGTGTCTTATGTGGTTGGGCAAAGGCCGACCGTTGATGAAAACTCCCCCAAGTTGGTTGACCCGACCCTGGCCTAGCGGGGTAGACACTGCCGGGGGAAGAGTAAAAAGATAGAGCGAGAGGGAAGAAGAGACAGAGAGAGTGAAGGAGAGAGAGGGATATCTTTGCTATGTTATGACATTACGTCGACCAGGCTACACTGCCGCAGCTAAAGTACTGTGGAAACCGAGCGTTGAACAATTTCTGTCAACTGTTTTCATAGCAATGTAACCTACCCAACAAACGTGTCGTAAAGTCTTTTTAAGCACATAAAACAAAAAATATACATATTTGTTTTATGTAAAGTAACCTGCCCTACATCACATTTCTGTCTTCAAGTTTAAATTTGAAAAGCCGTTCTGCAAGCATTCCGACATGGCCATCAAAAAACTAAAAGCACAAAAATAACTTGTAGCAGGGAGCGGAGGTGACTTGTACAAGATAAAATGTAAAAAAATCTACAGTTCCTTATGAAAAGGGTTACTGTGCAGATTGAGAAAAAAAATATTTCGATGTCTTAACATATTGACTGGCGATTCAGTTTACATTACAAGACACATTTTTTTTCCACAAGAAATATTCATGTGACGTTTTGCCTGGTGCGGCTCGATAACCTTTTCCTCGATCAATTAATGTTTAGAGACACATTTTCTCAGTTTATTTATTTGAGTTTTATATAAATTACCTTCCAAAGGGAAACCGCCACGGGGATAGCTCTGAGGAAGCGGTGGTCGCATCATCCTATTCCAGGCCCGTGTGAGGGCAATAACTCCACCAGACGTGTCCCCAAACCATGCACTCTCAGCGGCGAGGTGGGAGACCGGGTGGCTGAAACGGACCGGTTCGGAGTAAACTGCTGAAGCCCTCTTGGAATCTGAGTTACGGTGCTCTGAATGTATGTAAACCTGCTTCCTTGTCTAGAGGCACTGCTAAGGGTACCCCCTCTTTCTTAAAGACCTTGACAAAGACTGGTTAAAAACGGCAACATTTCGTGCGTAGAGCCAAAATCGGAATCCAGTACAATGATTTCCAACAGAATTTCAATCAGTACTATTGTTTCTGAGTGGTGCAATGGCTAACGTCTCATTCTTAAACTACCCAGAACAAAGTTGAATTGAACAACGCTACTGTGTCTATTTGTCAAATCGAACCCTGAGATTGGTCCACTGCCTCATGGAGCTCAGTTCTGATTGGTTGATAGGAAAAACTTCTTCAGATGAAGCTTAAGGAGTAAAAGTGATGGGACAAATTTTACAATTTTGGATGGAGTTTCATAATCCCGATGAAACTGATAACCCCATTAGAAAACTGATTAGTTTCATCCTAACAAGATAATCTGATCACATTATTGATAAAAAGTGCAGTAACACATGTACTCTAACAGTGGAGCACTGACTAATCTAATTAAAGAAAAAAGCCTACCTGTGCATTGTAATAGCGATGTTAAAAACCCAATTTATAACCAGGCCGTTATGGAAAAAGGATATTGAAGAATAAAAAACTATAATAACATTTAAAAAATAACAATGAAAATAAAAGTGATGGATCGAAGATTAAACCTCTGTCTTCCTGTCCCTCTCTCTCTCTCTCTCACACACACACACACACACACACACACACACTCTGTTGACTTCAATGACATGTGGCTCTTTTGTGGCTCTGAAAAGACACTTCAGATGTTGTCTTTCTGCCTGAGCACGGGAACAATAGGGCGCGCGCAGGGGGGAAAATACGCAAGGGGAAATGGGGATCCATTCACGTGCAAAAGAGACGACTATTCATTTTTATTGGGGAGTTAAATAAACTCTATAAAAGAGTAACCCCACGGGACACTGACTCTACAAATTAATATGAGCGAATTAACTCTGTGTGTGTGTGTGTGTGTGTGTGTGTGTGTGTGTGTGTGTGTGTGTGTGTGTGTGTGTGTGTGTGCGCGCGCGTGTGTCCATGCGCTGGTGTTTTCTTTTTCTTTCCCTCGTTATATGAAATTGCCATCTTACACAGACTGACGCTGGCGGAAAATGGCCTAATGGATCAAATTAAATCCTTTCCAAAAGACAAAAGTAGGAATTAGAGTTTTTTTCTTGTTGGGTTGGACATCATAATTATTAGTTTAAAGAGTTTGTTATTAGGATAAAAACGTTGTAAAGTTTTAAAAACAGACCTACCTCACTTTACACGAGAAATTCGAGTAAACCATCGTAAGAAAACTTCGAGGAAACGGATAATCTTGAAAATTAAACTCATTTACTTTGTTCTTGGGTCAGTTAAGACACATTTCATTGAAATGTTTTAGTCATGCGCGTCTAAATAGTCTTTTCAATATATACTTCTTTTTAAAAAAAGAAAAATCGCCTACTCAAGTTAGGAGCTTATACTGCATTGAGACCATAACCGAGTGTTGGGTATTTCACGTGCCCAACAAAGCACGCTACACAACACACTATTCTAAAATAACTTAGCCAAGGACTAACGGTTTTTGTTACTCTTTTATTTACCCCACGTCTTACTTTGGGAGATTGTTGATCTCTGTGAAACTGGAGATAACTTTAAAAAGAGATGGAGAACGAGAGCAAAGGACGGAGAGAGAAAACCCAGAGAGGTACGATGCATACTTCGGCCGACATGAAAGAAACATTGAGTAATCCGTGTCGAATCCATTATGGAGGAATTCCCGAATCGGATCTCTTCTCAGATGAACTCTCAATAAATTGCATCAGAAATTAAGAAATGAACACAAACACGAATTCATGACAAAATGCTTTTAAATTAAACTATATTGCATACCGAGAGCTTTTTGTAATTGAAACACAATGTATATTTAGTAAAGCACTTAGCCCATGTGGTCATAGGCCTACGTGCAGAGGAATGTTAGTTATTACAAACAGCTCCGTAGTAAACACACCGTGAACGGTCCTCTAAACTGTCCAGGAACCTTAAGCAGCAAAATCAGTTCATTTAAATGACCATGATGGGTTTTTTTTTTTTTTTCGAAAAATGATAATGAAATAATCACAGGGGGTTTTTTTAAATGTTCTTTAAACACCAAAGTGTAAAAATTCAGTTTCCACTATGGGGTCTTCGGAATGAGTGTAAATATTGAAAAATGGGAAATGTGCAGTTTATTTAAAAAAAAACATTGATGAAGCAGATTTCAAACGTCGTAAAATTTTTGCCAAAATCTCTTAAATGAATGTGCCGATCGGAAGGCCCGTTGTGTTACCTCACAATGCAAATAAATAACAAATACTCAAATAATCTCTCTCTCTCCAGCTCGCTATGTGTGTGTGTGTGTGTGTGTGTGTGTCTGTGTCTGTGTGTGTGTGAGTGTGAGTGTGAGTGTGAGTGTGTGTGTGTGTCTGTGCCTGTGTCTGTGTCTGTGTGTGTGTGTGTGTGTGTGTGTCTGTGCCTGTGTCTGTGTGTGTGCCCGCACAGATCTTGACCCCTTTAACCTCACTTAGGACAGATCCGCAAGCAAAGCGTGACCAGTTCTTACCCGGTCAGGAAGTCATCTGTCCTTTATCTAGTGGGAGTCTCTGAAGTGCTAGCCTTTCAACACCAATACCACCACATCCAAATTCAGCCAAAATTCAACTCGCTGCTACACCTGGGCTGTTAAGCTCTTATGCGGTGGGATGTTGTTCAAACAGTTTCAAAAAAGACGAACTCTTCTTAAAGAATATCTATACATTTCCATGACTAAAGGAGAGAGGAGCTACACGACGCTGCCAATTCTCAGAAGATGCAAACGCAGAAATGGGATGAGCTGCCCGGAAAATTCGACCAGTGGCATGTGACCACTAGAGGGCGCATGTGGGCGTGAGTTTGTTTGGGGTTTTTTTGACAGCGAAACCGTCAGAATACTCACTGTGTACTGTGTACTCTATTGTCTTACTCTATTGTTGTGTTTTTATTGTGCAGGACGGCGCTGTTGCGGCACTGCAGAAACGGTAGAGGGAGAAACAGTAGAGACGCCTCTGTACATTCTACAAATGAAATCCTTCAAGAACAGTTTACAAGCAAACATCTGCGGAGCTCTAAATTTTGAGAGAAATGAAGCGTGAACAAAGCAGATCAGAATTAAATCAGTTGGCCAGTTCAGGGGGAACATTTCCAGTAATCTACGTCACCGGTTCTCAGTTCATTCCTAAGGGCCTGCCCGCCCCTACGTGTCTTCCTGTTGGTCTCTCATTACCACAGCTGACTGAACTAAGCAAGGTCTTGATGATCAGTCAATCGGTGGAATCAGCTCTGCCGATACTTGGCTTAAAACGGCTCTGCAGACTGAGATAAACATGTTGACACACACACACACACACACACACACACACACACACACAAATATTGAGACTTAGGTTTAGGCGAGATTTAGACTTGGGTAAAGCTGTTATAACTGCATAGTGTTCTTCACTGGTGCCAGTCCAGGTGTCTTACTTCAATTCCATCTATTCATATAGAGTCTGTCTAAAGAGCCAGGTCGTAGGTCATAACAGGCAATGTGAGACCACAGTGCTGGACTTTTGGATCTGAGAGAGGAAACTGATCCTAGATCAGTTTAATGGACAGGTGCAGTCTTGCACAGTATCAGGATAAGGAAATTCATCCAAGTTTAGATTAGACTGATAAGATTATAATAGATGAATAGGTTAATTAGATTAATAAGATCTTTAGGTTCATTGCTGGAATCTACACATAGGAAAAACTACACATAGGTTTGTAACAAAAATAATGGATTTAGCTTTTATAGGTTTTTTTTTTCTCCCTACAACACTTTTCAATGTTTTTTGTCAATTCTGATTAAAAAATAAATAAATATGAAATCTGCCATGAATGCACGTTTAATACACGAACAAAATTCATACCTGTAAACGTAAAGATAAAAATGCATTTACAATCTTTTTCTTGTTGGCCCCTGTTTGTTAACTTATATGAAGTGTTTGATTTTACTGTACTAATGAACCTGTCTGATAGTTATTCAGGATTACAATAACCTTGTAGTGAAGGTGCAGAGGATGGTGGATAGGATTCACAGTAACCTCAGATAATACGTGTAGTGTATTACATGTCATAAATACATAAGAGATATAATTAGCTACACAACAAAAAAAAAAATGCAAATTCAGCACAACAATGAAATTTGAACATCTAAAATTTGACACACATACGCATACACATCCCACACTCACAGATATGCTTGCCTTCCTATATGATTGGCAACACATACAACAGAATTTTGTCTCTCTCTCTTTTATTCCTCTAATGAAATGTGTTCATGTCTGTGAACAGAACATATCATTTCTGTGTGCAAATACAATTGTTACAATTTTCTTTTAATACCCCACAACATTAATTCAGTCATAAATAGTAAAAACACAGATGCCCTAATCTCTAATAAATAGATAATACAGTAGTATATATGAGGGCTCTGTATACTGCCCATGGTCGACTTTATACCTGTCTTTTGATTGGGGCAGGAAGTGTATCTGACTTGGTTAAGTGTCCTTTGCCTGGATAGTAGTGTGTATCTGATTGTATAGGTCTTTTGATTGGGCTAGAGAGTGTGCCTGATTTTATACATGTCTTTTGATTAGGGCAGAGGGTGTATCTAACTTTACATGTGTGTTCTGATTGGAGCAGAGAGGGTCTGTGGGTGACTCGTAGAAAGCTCGTGTGCAGTAAGTGTTCTCGTCTTCTGCGGGTCGACAGAGAGGCAAGTCATAATGGAAGAGCAACTACCGCGGAGATTTAAATGAAAAAGCAGTCACAGTGAACAGCGTGGATACTCCAGTGTTAATCTCGCTTTGTTTAGATTAATATAACTGATGGTATGGTGCTTTCTGTGATATGCATCATGATATGTTGTAGGATTTTGCAAAGGTTTGAATTGCATTTAATATCGGTTCGGTTGCTTGTCACCCGATTTTCTGTAAGTAAAAGCATCAGCGTCGGTGATTCGTCACCCAGGAAGAGGCTTCGATTTGTCAGGATGCGCTCGTGTCACACAGAGCTGAAAGCTTTGGGCTAAGTCACAAACTCTGCGGTCATCTTGCCTCACCGCTGATGTTAAATGAATTGGACAAGACACTGGAGTCCACCCGACATTGTCTAACCTTATCAGTGCGCCCAAATGGATCCGAAAATTCCTTCTCTGTACTGCATGTGAAATCTCGTCGTTACATATATCAACCAGAAGAGGGCGCACTCGGTTATAAAATGACACCTGTAGCACATTCAAATCCACCATACAATGAGCTTCGTACCAAAAAAACGTCACAGATCTTTTTAAAAGGAACTTCAGTGGCTCCACTAAAAAAAGGAAACAAAGAAGAGGAAGGCACAGAAGTGGTTAAAAAGAAGTCAAGCTTGTTTCGCGGTTCAGGAATTTTTCTGCATACTCTTGATATTTTGAGCAACAGTTATGAGTGGGAGGTCATTAAATGTCAGATATGACTGTTAATCAGTTTTTTTGGCCAGACTGGAAACCTGTCCTCCCGTTATCAGTTGTTGTATCATTTACCCATCCACATGTAGATCGGGACTTTTTAACACGTAAGAAGAAAACACCTGTGAGCCAATGAGTGCCTAGTTACCAGAAGTGTCAGCTGAATGCTTGTTACCATGGCAATTAACATTCAACCAGTTCTGTTATTCTGTTCAGTTTTTCTGATTCAAATGCAAATTTTAACTCAATGTATTACTGTTTTAATACTCTTGTATCCAAATTTATTTATTTGCAATTTATTTGTGTCTCTATAGTGCAACTCTTTCTGAGATTACTAAATATAATATACTGATGTATGCCATACCTCATTATTAAGGATTCATTTTGATTTTTTTTTTTAGACTGAAAAGGCAAACAACTCCTTCCTTGTTCAGTTTTCGCGGTAATATTCTTTATATCTTTAAAAGTTGAACAGTAAATGTTATCTGGGTCATGCTCGAGTTAATGTAGGACAAAACATTTTAACACAATCCAGACTCATTCTGGAAGTGTCATTTCAAACCATTTTCCATTACCAGTTCAACTTAAGAAACTGATACATGGTAGTTTTATAAAGAACCACCCACTAAACTCTTTCACACACAAAGCAAACTGGATTGCCTCTTTACCTGCTCCGACACAGACATCCATGTTACCCCTTCTAACCACACAAGGTGTTCTTTTTACAGGCTCAACTTAATCTCATACAGGCTAAAAATGACTCAACGTCCTCCACCACTGATAACGTTAAACAAAAGGTTCGGCATCGCAAACGTTTACAGTAAGGGATATAGGACGTACAGGCCAAGGTAGTCTTGTCCCCGGAAAGCGACAAAAAGAACCAGGGCAGGGACCAGGGATGTGGTCCAAAGCTACCGCGCTGGGTCAGTTTGGATGCCCCCACGATTCTCCTAAAACAGCTCCGATTTGAAATCTTTACGTTTAAATGCTTATTAAGCTGTTCTCAAAGCTCATATAATCACTGATTCCTACGTCGTGGTGGAATCTTGTTCAGTGTTTCGAAGACTGAGTTGAAACCTGCAAAAAATCAGTCTCTTGAAATGTTGTGATCAAAGGAACTTTCAATGTAGAAAATGATAATAGTAATAATAATGATAACAATAATAATAATAATAATAATAATGAAGAATATTACCGAGTCCTGTGACTGCTGGGAACCTAACTGAACAGATTTTCCGTAGATCCATCACCATTGATCAAATTAACTCAGCTAATTACATACACATTGTCCCAAACGTCACTTAATCCTGAACATTTGTGTTCATCAAATTTTCAACGCGCAGCTGGACTGCATGAATAATTCATGAGTTTGCATCAGATCGTCTGTATTTAAAGAGGGTCAAACATCTATTTGATGGCCACGCTGCGCAGCTTAGAACAGTTTCCCCCATTTACACGGTCAAAAAAAAGAAAACAAGAGCCTAAGACTTTCTGTCCTAGCCATCAGCCCTGTACAGGAAGCTGCCGAAATAGAAGAAATGACCGATTAAAAGAGGGATGAAAAGTAGTTGGATAGCAGGTGCATCTATGTAGGTGTGGCGCCTGAGTTATTTGATTAATTATAATTACCAACCCATCACCGTCATGCTTAGGCTCATGTACAGAAGTGCTGGGCAGACCCAGCGCTTGAGTTGGTCGCACGACTGAGTCTAAGGCGAGAGGCTGGCGGTTTAATCGAGAATCGTCCGGAGAGAACTTCACAGGAAAGGCTAGTATAGCTGGGGTGTCAGTGATTAAACGTCTAAGACGTTTTATAAACATATCAGACTTTTGCATGTAACGTGCTACAAAAAAAAAAGAAAAAAAAACACAGGCAGTGATCGATTTCATCCTTTAAAAAAAGCTTAAATGGTGAGACCTGTCATCCAGTTCTCAACAAAGTTATGAACACATGTCCGAGCCCCACCAACGCGATCCCACAGACACGGACTTTTAATTTCCTACGGTTCAGGGTTCTGGCACCTGTGTTAAATGCTGTGGAATGCATTTAGCCAGCTCTGGTTTTGGTCTACTCAACCAACTCTCACAGGACGAGGTTATATGCGCCAGTTTTAACACAAAGCCTTGCTGAGTGAGTGATTATCCTATGGCAAAGTGTTTGCGATGGAAGCAATCTTTTCCAGCATGACAGCGCTCCCATTCACACAGCACATCTGGTCACTGAATGTGTTTGATGAGCATGAGAAATAATGCAAACCACATGCAGCGGTCATCTGAGCCCTCCAGATCTCAGCCTCAACCAATCCACACTTATGAGAGACACTGGAGCAGTGCAGACAGAACGGGGTTTTCCATCACCACTAACAAAACCCCAAATGAGCGAATTTATAAATGGAAGAATGGTGTCACGTCCCTCCAACAGGGGCTTCAGACACCCAAAGAATGTATGCAATGTACGCAGACTAGCGTTGCTGCTTGTCTGGTGCCTAATGGTGAACAATCGCATAAGTAAGAAACACTCTAATAATAATAATAATAATAATGATAATAATAATAATAATAATAATAATAATAACGTTGGGTCAATTTACCATTTTGACTGTTGCGTACCTATGAGTATCCATGGGTCTTAAGTTTAGGCAAAAATCTGTAAAGTTAGTTGTCGTATAATTCTAAGTTGAACCTGTTTTGTTGTTGTTGTTTTCAGTGCACTTTCTGATCGTATGCTTCCTTATTTTGGCAGTTCCCTGTGTCCAAAACACATCCTCAGCACATCTGTCTTTCTGTACACATGTTCAGAGCCGTGCTGATGGATAAGGGTTATGTACAAGTTAAGAGCATCATACACTCAAACCTAATCAATTTCTTTGATTTGAGAGCATCTGAAAAGGAGAATAACTGTGGTCAGTGCCTAGAAAGAGTGACAGGGATTTTGTACACGTGGACAGCACAGTGACATTGAATAGTGATAGGTAGATTTTAGAAGAGAGAAGGAGAGATTGTCAGTTGTCAGATGACACGGTTATACCGTGAGAGATGCATAGGTCGGGAGCAAGAGACACGGTATAAAATGAGACGATTTCATCTTAAAGCTATTGCTCCGTCAGAACTGAAAGGCCTTCAGAAAGACTCCGTATGGTACAAAGGCCAATGGAATAGCAATACTTAACAGCAAAGAGGATTACATACAGTGGGAATGTGGTAAGGATTCATACCCACATCACACAGACACGCACACAAGAACGCAGACATCCTTCTGTCCTTAAATAATCTCTCTCTCACACACACACACATGCACGCACTCGCACGCACGGACACATACACAAATTAAGTAATCCAGTCTAAGTATCCATCTCTCAGTGTTAGGCGTTTCTCCGACTGGCATTGCTAGTCGCTGATGAGCGGCCAGTTTCGTGTTCCGGTCTGTATTTCAACCAACAAATAAGCCACGTGACCACTACCGAGACCATGGCGAGGATGCTCGCGACTGACAGGCAGATGGGTCCCGCGGGCGAGGGCGGCCCGCTGTGGCTGTGCACGAAGATCAGGCCCATGAAGAGCAGCACGAGCATGGACAGAAACGAGAATATGACACACACGCAGCCCGTGGTAAGCGCGAGCCGTTTACAGTTGTGGCAGCTCTCATACCGGGACACGGAGTCCTGCGACAGAGTTGTGGCAGTGGAAACCGTTGTGGACGGAGTCGCCTGGCTCATGCTAGACGCCCCAGAGGCTTCCTCGCGCCTCAGCGCAACGAGAGCTGGGTGTAACGGCGGAGGATGGGGTGGTAACGCGTCTTGGGGCAACGGATCCGAGTCGATGTACAGCGGGAAGTCCTCCGTGACCTTGGTGTTGTTGGGCAGATTCTGTATCCGGTAATCTGGCACGGGAGTCCGGTGGCGGCACACGGGGCAGGTAATGCGCCACGGCCGTTCCTCGCGCAGGTGCAGCGCGTGCAGGCACTCCTCGCAGAACGTGTGCAGGCATTCCAGGATCTTGGGCGCGCGGCGGTCGAGATCGAAATAGTTGTAGCATATTTTACACTCGTACTCCTCGTAGGGAAAGGCCGTGGCGTCGGGACCGGGCGGCTCCGGGCAGACTGCTGCCAGTGCTGCCGCTGTCGTTGCTGCTGCTGCTGCTGCTGTTGCTACATCCGCCTCTGCCATGGCATCTCGCTCTCTTCACATCCTCACCGACACACAAAGAGCCGCCCGGTCACGAGGGATGACGATGAAGGCTTGTTTTTATTTTTGACCTTTTCTTAATCCTCGCTATGAAAAATCCATCCTCCCGTCAAAATGTTTACATTCCCTTAGGTGTCATATCGTGTGTAAATATCCCAGTCCAGTACAAAAACAGAGCGTGTCACGTCCTTTTCTGTCCTCACTCCGACTGAATTATTAATCGACCCCTCTTTCATTCTCTGGGAGGGACTACCGGTGATGTAATGCTGGATGAGAGAGGCTATGAATGGGTCTAAAATCCGAGGGTATTACAGCTTCCACACCGCCCAACGGCCGGAATGGACCTGGGCGGGTGACGCTTGAGCTGGGCAGTTCCGTTTCTATTTCCTCTCCGTTTTCCGTTGGTCCGGCCAGCTCTCAGCCGTCTCTAAGGTGTACAGTTAAGAATCTGGAGACAGATGCAAGCGAGCGAGTGAAGATGGCAGAGCCTCTGGCGCCATCATCCACTCTCTCTCTCTCTCTCTCTCTTACACACACACACACACACACGCAGACAAAAGAGCTTGGATTGACAAATCAAAGCGACCCAGACGCGTGTGTATGGGGTCAAACGGCACGCGCCTTGTCATAAAAAAAAGATGGTTAAGACGAGGATAACTGTCATCTCTGTATGTCTTGTTGTCGTTGTTAAGACTTCGACACCTTTAATTTCACCTACTGAATGAATTGTTTTATCCAAAAGTAATTTGCATCAGCTGTCAGAATAACATTCACCCTTAAAACAGGAATTGTTATATGGCATTGTCATCATGATTCTAGCTAAACAATTCTGAATAGAGATGTCGTTGTCATAGGATCCCCGTAGTACAAATGTGTAAGTCAAGCCAAAATCAATGTTACAGTTAGGTATTCGATAGCCTACGAGCTTATGAAAATTTGTACACCAGATTCTTACATTTCCAACTCTCTTAGAAAAACATTTAAAAGAGCCTATTGATTTAGTCTACTTGTTAAATAGGAAGTAAGAGACTTCGAGATGACACTTGTAAAATAAACATTATTGCACAGTTTCAGATATTTGGATCTTATTTCAAGTTTCAAGTTTATTTAGAGCCCAGTAACACTGTTTACAGCCTCAAAGGGCTTTACACGCCACAACAATCAAAATCAAAACAGGACGGCACCCCCTCACTATTTAATCGCTCGGGACTGTAAATAAATCAGTGTAACATCAAAAACGGCAAATATTAAAAATTGTCTGTATAAAAACTGCAAACCCTGTTAAGTCTGCACACCCCTGAAAATTAATAAACTTTAGACTACTTAGTCATTCGTCAAGACGAATCTCTCACCGATAGCCACTGACTGATGTCACTGGCCTGTTCGGTAAGCAAATTTGAAATGGAATTTACTGACGCACTGATGCACACGATATCTTATCGCAGACATAAGCAGAGGTGAATTAGCGTGCGCGGTGCATCCTGCTGCCCTGTAAAATAAGCCGAGATAACGAACTGCTGCCGTTGTTCTGACGGTAAAAAATAGGCTACCGCCTTTGACTTCGTTCGCTGAAATTGGGTCAGTCAAGGTTGAGTTTGACAGCACATTCTCGCAAATTGCTAAATCACAGCTTCTTATAGGGCAAAACACTGGGGTATCTGAAATAGAGCGAAAAACTATACGATGATGGGAAAAAAATTGGTCTGATTAAATACTAAATAATGTCATTTTTACTTCTGATGCGTTGTTGTCACAGATTATAGGTGGTGTAAATTGTTCTTGTGGTAAAAGAGTCAAAAGGCCAATATTCCTGAGATCAAAACGCCTTGAGCACGAATTGTCAGTTTATCCAAGTAGGTTTACATTTATTTATTTAATGTAGATCTAACACACTTCACACAAGGTAGGGCTAAATGCAACAGCCAATCGGGTGTCTTTCACGTCAGCACGGGGACGTGCCCCAGCTGTGAACACACACACACCTGTGACAGAAGTATACCTGCCCAATATGCACCTACACGCGCACACACAGACACACACGCTTCTACCTGATGGACTAAGCGCGGAAGCTCTTGAACTCTAAACCGAGATACTCTGACGACTAGCGATGTCCGAACTTCTAACGTATCTACATGGCTCGGAACTAGTCGCGGGCTTTCAGAGGGCTTGTGGTCTATTCCCCAAGGAAGCAACCTACCAAACCTCCACTCCCGACCACCTGCGTGAGAATGGCTCAGTTCTTACTCGTGACTCAGACGGTTCTGACTACAGGCAGCGCCACAACGCGCAACTACAGAATGGAACGATTAGCGCTCAGGATAATAACTTCAACTACAAATACAAAGTCAATGGGTGCAATGGATGCGGCGTTAAAGTGAGTAATGAATCAAGATTGCTAATGCAGACGATTTTAATACACTGAGTGTATC
>NC_044500.1:6011226-6013726 GCF_902362185.1 Chanos chanos | reverse complement strand
GTGAACCAATAAAAACTTCCGCTCATAATACAGCTGTTACTTCCCTGAGAATGTTGACATCTCCCTGTTATTATTGTAGGCTGTAGATGATTGACAAATTCAAGATGTTGTGGTAATCTAACGTGGAATGGTGTGTGTGTGTGTGTGTGTGTGTGTGTGTGTGCATGCGTGCGTGCGTGCGCTTGTTTTTTAGATTTTATTATCACCTCCTTCTTTTTTTTGTTTCAGGATGTTATTTGTGGTTTTCTCATCTCTGGTCTTCTCGTGGGGATGTCTTACCCTTTCTGGACTACTTTTGATGACTTGCAGCTGAACAGTCTGTTCTCCCCTGTGATAGCAGTGGTACTTCCCTTGTTCCTGTGTTACACATACCCTGAGCTGGACCATTACAGCACTACGCGGGGGGATACCACCATCATTTTAGGAGTCAGTGCGGGCTGCTCAGTGGGCTACTGGGTGAACCAGCGCCTGGGTCAGACTTTTGAACCGAAAGGGCCGCTACCTGTTGCCCTCCCACCTTTGACCTCTGCAGGCCTCTTGAGGGGAGTGGCCAGGTTCGTGGTGGGTCTGGGCATGCTCGTTTTGACACGACAGACGATACGGTGGGCGAGCCTACGGATTGTTTGTTGGGCGCGCGGAGAATCGCCGAGCGACGTCAACGCTCGCAGGAAGAAAGACATCGAAGTGCCGTACAAATTCAGCACGTACACGGCGATCGGACTGGTCAACAGCATACTGGTTAACAGAGTCTTTCTCCTACTGCAGCTTCTGTGATTCCCACCAGTCTGTCTTCCATCCAGCAACCGGGCCAAAAGGCTCCGACATACCGACAAACGACCGTATACCTCCTAAATATGAATAAAACAATAGGTCTGTTCCCAGAAATTAAGAGGGAATTTTGCAGTGCAAATCTTATGGAGGACCTGCGGCTCTACTCTGGCAAAAACTGAAGGGAACCAATGAAATTTGTCCTCGGTTGGTGAATCATAACAGTTCTGCTCTATGGAGGGGAAAAGTTGATCTAATTCGTACTATTGTCCTCTTACCTTAAACCAACACTAGCTATGAGGGACTTTGATAACGGACTTTAGACTTTGCTAATGTTAGAGATGAACATAAAGTGTAGGTTCACGAGGCTGGGATGTGGTGTTACCATCTGGGAGTAAGATCCATCCAAGCCCTTCATTACCACAGGAATATGGTGATGGTAAATCCCTCCTTTGAAGGCTGCGTTTTGCCCGGTCGCAAAGTCGACGATTGAGCTTTGTGCTGCTTATTTGAACATTTTGATTTCATTCTTCTACAAAAAAAAGAAATCTTTGGGCACCTCAAGCTAATCTCAGTAGTATTCCATGACCTTTGATTGGCTAGACAGTATGAGACAAACACAATTAAAGAATGTTTAGCTTTTCCATTATGACCTCAAAGTAAACTGAGCGTTACCGTGAAAACCGACTGTGAAAAAAAAAAAAAGGTTACCATGGAAACTGTCTGAAGAGAAGTGATTGCCTATATAGTTTTTCTACCACTGACTTTTTTTGTAACAGTTTTTTTTTTTTTTCTTTTTGTCTCATATTTATTTCAAAATGCCGTACTGTTTTTTTTCCCCCTTTGTTTGTTTTGTTTTGTTTTTGACGACTGTTAAAAAAAAAAAAAAAAAAACACTTTGGGGCATTAATGACGTGTTTGGTTTTGGACCGCGTAACAAAGGAATGAATAAACTGAACACAGAGGAGCACAAAGCAGAGACACTTTCTCTCTTTCTCTGTTTGTTTTTTTTCACTCCGTAGTTCTTTTTATTTTCTCCTGTTTATTTGGTTTGATTCTTTTGTTTTTGTGGCTGAGTCATTGAGGAGTGTTAGTTTAAGTTGCTCCGATTTCCTTTTGGAATTCATGCCTCATAAATCCCAGATAGTGTGGAACACACCCCACACAAGCAGTGCGTTTGTGTCTCCTGGTATCACACTCTGACACACAGAGAGTTTGTTCATCTGGTCTCACCTGACTGATAACCTGTATTTCACAGGCAGGGGCTGGTTACACATCAGTCAGTATAACCCCCCCCCCAGCACACCCCTTTCCACCACACACACACACACACACGCCTCGCCTTTCAGACAGACACACCACACACACACGTCCTTCTAGAGACACGTGCATGTGTTGACACATACGTACGGTATGTATGTGGGCCCACAGGGTCTGACGTTCTCAGTGCAAACTACCACACATGTCCCTCCATCTGTTACCTCTGTACAGGGTATTAACCACCTCCGTCCACCAGATACTGACTCTAGGCGTGTTCACGAGTGTGTGTGTGCACCTCCGTCCACCAGATACTGACTCTAGGCGTGTTCACAAGTGTGTGTGTGTGTGTGTGTGTGAACAAAGTGTACTTCTTTAACTGTTTCACTCTGTGAAATATCTAATGACATCCTGTTCCAGTAATAAGGCCAATACTGAGCATGCTCAGTACTGGTTTCTGTACAGAATTGTGGAT
>NC_044500.1:5991226-6006226 GCF_902362185.1 Chanos chanos | reverse complement strand
TGAGAGACAGAGAGGGAGAGAGTGGGAGAGAGACACAGAGACAGAGAGAGAGAAAGAGAGAGATTGAAAGATGTGTGTTAGAGAGCGATAAGATGTGGGTTTTTAAGATGTAATTATGGAGGCTGATCAGAAGCAACAGATTTGAGTAAACCATGACATTTGAGTGAGTGAGAGTGAGTGTGTCTTTGTGTGTGTGTGTCTGTGTGTGTGTGTGTGTGTGTGTGTGAGAGAGAGCCTGAGTGAGTCTGTGTTCTGCGCACACACTCACTTGATGCCAATTCGACGGTTAATATATTCTCCCTTTAGCGTCTCTGTCCAGTAGGCCAGCTCCTGGGGTCAAGAAGTCACAAGTGAAGAGGTCAAGCACGTATTTTGCATTAATGCAGCACCAGAAGGGGGGAAAAAAACAGAAAGAAAGAAAGAAAAAAAAAAGTCTAGATCTAAACATATCACAGAGGCCGTTCTACCCAAGTTCCAACATTTTGTCTATGTGAGGAGAGATCTATGTTTTCTAGCTCTATGTCCTGCAGTCTGAATGAGCCATAATATGCGTGTTGGACACACTACTGTAAGTCCAGTGGTAGAGTGTGGACGTGACACTCACAGGGAGCAGGTGGGAGCTCCCGTCAGGATAAACAACCTCTGCTTCCTCCACCCTGGGGAAAAAAACAGAGTAGAGTTATTGCTACAATAGTCCTTTTGACTAAAGCTATGAATGTTACATAATTATGAAATAATAAGAGATATTTACATTCCCTTAGTTCTATGCATCTGCTGCTTTATCTTATAACTGCACATCAAATATCAATCCAAATAAGCAAAGTAAAGCAATAGACATTAATCATGTCTGCATTATTTCACTCAGAGAGAGAGAGAAAGAAAGAAGGCGAGAGAGAGGGAGAAAGAGAGAGAGAGAGAGAAAGAGAGAGACTCACGTGAAGGGCTCTTCACAATACTCGCTAAACATTGTAACCATCATGTCCAACACAATCTTAGCCTGAAACACACACACACACACACACACATACAAGAGATCAGTGTTAATCAACAGCAGTATGAGGCAGAAAGCTCTGTGAACATCACTTTACTACACATAATCCTCTAATTCTATAATACAAACAATAACACAGTAACAGCGTATCGATGCTGTAAATAATGCTATATGTAAAATTATTTATAAATATCTCATAATCATAGACCAAATGTAGCAGAATCGTAGTTATGGCATCATAACTGAGAGCTGATTACCTTAGTGAGGTCTGTGGCGGTGCACTCGATGAAGACGTTCTTTGTGTTTGTGGAGATTTTACTGTGGTCCCCTACAACATTATACAACATTATACACAACATCATACACAACACTACACACAACATTATACAACATTATATACAACATTATACACAACATTATACACAACATTATACACAACACTAAACACAACATTATACACAACATTACACACAACACTATACACACAACACTATACACACAACACTATACACACAACACTACACACATTATCTCTGACTTCCACCCATACTGACAGACACATCAGAAACACTGTGGAGATTTTACTGTGGTCACAGTAACTCACTGGTAATTACTGAAGGCATGGACAGGACAACACTATTGTGTGTGTGTGTGTGTGTGTGTGTGTGTGTGTGTGTGTGCGCGTCTGCGTATCTGTGTCTGTGTCTGTGTGTGTGTGTGTGTGCGTGTGCGTGTGTGTATGTGTGTGCATGTGTGTGTATGTGTGCGTGCGCGTGCGTGCGTGTGTGTGTGTGTGTGTGTATAAGACTCACCGTTAATGATTGGAGGCATGGAGAGGACAACGCCATTGCTGTCATAAATAATGGGATAAACTGGTTGATCTTCAATAATGTGAAGATACTGTTTCAGGTGACTGTCACCCTACAGAGGGAAAAGAATCAGACATTATTTACCATAATACACACTTATCTCTCTGTTATATAAGAGAGGACGACCATACTCATTTACTCAGAATGTTTCTCGCACGTAGCGAGACCTTCTGACAAATGTTCTATCCATCTGTCTGTCTACACGATGCCATAGTAACTGATTTTTGACTTCTGCTGCTTTTAATTCAATATTTAAGGATTATGATACTTACACAATACGTATTTTCAGTGAGTGGGTCTTTCCTTTTTTTAATTTAACTATCTTAGTCCATTTATGGACATCTATCTGCCTCTGGCCAATTAGAAACTATAATTTTGGAGTCATCATGGTTACTGTAGCCAATCAGAACTCATATTACACAAGCTTTGAGGAAATATAGCAAACAGAGCAAATCAGAGTTTATTTAATAGTGGCTGACACTCAAGCTCTTCCCACAGACAGGCAGAAAAACTATGGCCAATCAGGACTCTTCTTACAGAAGCTGAACTCACTTTCACCAATCAGAGCTCACCTTATAGAGGCTCATGAGTTCCGTAGCAGTGTACTCTTTGCTCTGATTCAGCGGTTTGAAGCGAATGTCACCGGGCGGTTTGGCTGTGTAGGTGAATGGTCCAGAGATGGTGTCCAGGTCATGGGTTCCTATGGCAACCAAGGTCCTCTTCCTAAAGAGAGTTAAATGAAGTCACGCGGAAACTACACCTGGACGACCTCAACACAACACCCACATGCAACAGTGTTCATTTTAATCATCAGATGAAGCAAGTTAAATACACTCTATAGAGATGTAGTGAGGGGGGCGGGGGGGGGGGGGGGGGGGGGGGGGGGGGGGCAGACAGACAGACAGACAGACAGACAGACAGACAGACAGTTCTAACGACCTGCATATGTTCTGATGGAGTTTCTCCTGGAGTTCGATGAAACTTTCGTAGCGTTCCTGGTCGAAGGTGATGTTCCGTAACACAGCGGCCACGGCGAACGGTCTGACTGACGCCGTCTAAACGGGCATGTACACGGACACAACACATTAGGACCCCAAAGAAGAACAGCGGAGGGGTAGAGTAACATGCTGTTTTGTTTGTCTGTTTGTTTGTTTGTTTGTTTGTTTTCTGACCTCTTCAGTGATGATCAGTTTCTGTGGTTCACCGCTCACTGGACTCACACGTCTGTAACGTGGGGCTTCCAGCCTACACACAGACACACACACACACACATTTATTTATCTGTTGATAAACATACCACTTGTAACTCATACACACATCGTTGATATACTGACAGAAATCTGTACTAAGAAATTTCGTCTCAAAAAATAACATTATATGTGCTCTGTGACTACACGCACACACACACACACACACATATACAAACACAAACTTACTTCTCCTTGAAGACCTGCAGTCCTCTGACCAGTCCCTCCAGACAGAGCAGGTCATAGCGGTTAGCTGGCACATCGATCTTATACAGCACAACATCAGACGCACCCTCTGCCCGCTGGTCACCCTGCTCACGACTGATCATGTCCTTCTCCGATGTCTAGCGCCCACGACACACACACACACACACACAGGTATTATTACAAACATTATATCTCTGATTAGAAATTCAACATTTGTGCATAAGTGTGATAGA
The DNA here is from genome assembly GCF_902362185.1 of Chanos chanos. Classification (NCBI taxonomy): domain Eukaryota; kingdom Metazoa; phylum Chordata; class Actinopteri; order Gonorynchiformes; family Chanidae; genus Chanos; species Chanos chanos. The sequence continues at coordinate 6,002,679 of NC_044500.1, read as the reverse complement.
GGAATGGCTGTCTGTCACTTTGTCACTTTTTTTTTCCCCCAAAAAATTCTATTGGCTCCAAGAGCTGTCAATCCATCCACTATGGCAAGAAGTTTCTGTTGGCTGGAATAAGGGTGTTCAGTCACAAAAAGAGATGTGTAGCTATGTGTCCATTCTATGGTGAAGTTACACTTCTTTAACATGATTTCCCATCACAGTCACAGTCACAACCTCATCACAATTCATAACCACAGTAAATTTACTCACGATCTCATCACAGCTCATAACCACAGTAAATTTACTCACGATCTCATCAAAACTCATAACCACAGTAAATTTACTCACGATCTCATCACAACTCATAACTACTGTAAATTTACTGGCGATCTCATCACAGCTCATAACCACAGTAAATTCAAACTACAGTAAATTTACTCACAATCTCGTCCAGCTCGAGGCCGAACTCGAAACACAGCTCGTCAAACTCTTCATCAGCTGGAGGAAAGGAGCGAAAGAGGAGAGGTAAGAGAGAGGGGGAAAGAAACGAAGAGAAATGGAGACAAACAGGGCGTTAACAACCTAAATTCCGATATAACATACTATTGTTAGCAGTGCTGCTATACAGGTTATTTGTGTTTCTGCACTTTGCACGTATATACTGCAAATCCTGACTCTGACGCTCCGAAATGAAGCGCTTGAAGTTCACGTTTGTCTCTTCTTACTGCTGAGCTTTGAAGTAGGCGCCCAGTGATGACGTAACGGATATTTGTATTCACTGCCCGAGCTTTCAGATGTATTTTTGCTAACACTAAATTGGCATTTTAGCACGCGAAAACGTCACGCATAATTATGCCTGATCGATCAGCAGTACAGGCCGTCTAAAGAGACTGTGCTATTTAAGCTCTAGCTGCTAATGTCAATGCTGCGATCCACCAAAAGTCTCCCGAATGACATGATGCAATCGCTGTGAAACGAAACGACAATCATCTTAAAACCTAGGGCTAAATTGATGTACACCGACCACTTAACAATACCTTAACACAGGAGTAAATATTACTGCCTGCCCCCGGTATAGTATATCAATTCATAAAGATTCAGCAGCAATAAATGAAAATCAGGTTTCTGAGGAGTGTTATTAGCTGTCATCATTTCCCATTGAAGAAGTGCAAGTTAGCAGGATGGCTAGCACCAGTCGCGTGGATCATCCCCTTTCTGTGAATAAACACTCTTTACGGTATAACAGAACCATCAGGTCTCAAGTCAATTGGAGAACACGTAAATAAACTCTCTTACTGAATGTTTGGCCCAAAGCCTGGAACAGAAGATCCCGTTTCACACTGACGGTCGGCATGGTCTCTACACTACACCAGTTAATCCACCGGCTCCGTCTCCTCGCCTTGGTAAAAGGACCCCTGACAGCTAATGTAGGTGCCCAAGTGGAACGCCTGCTTGGTTTTAGCAACAGTTTGCTGCAACCACACATGAAAAAGTACATTAATTTATCAAATAAATGCACCACACAAACACTACTGCTGCAGAACACAGTGTTAATATTCCAAGAGGCTCATCTATGCTGCTATTGCGCTTTCATTTATTAGCAAAATATATTACCAGAATGCTCCTCTTTTATAATATTGATAAATTCTCAGTACTTTCATTTGCAGGAGTAGTGGTAGTATTAATATGGTTATTCTTATGGTCACTGTTGTATGCATGTGTGTACTGATGGAGCAGTAGAATTCATACATATAAAACACTGCCCACTTGCTCCTCTCATTAATCTATTTAATCAGTTAATGATGAAGTGAGGTATTCTTTCTATAGTGCTAACAATTAATCACAAACAATATATCTAAGATAACAACAACAACAACAACAACAACAATAATAATAATAATAATAATAATAATAATCATGTTATAATGAAATAGTCTATCTGTTTGTCTATTTCATCAGTTAATGATATCACATGGTATCTATATGTGTGTGTGTGTGTGTGTGTATACATGCATACATATATAAACACACATAGACACACAAATACACAATTGTCTGTCTGTCTGTCTCTCTGTCTGTCTCTCTGTTTGTTTGTATGTTTGTTTCCTCTCTGACACAGTGGATACAGTAAATTGGCTGCCAATGGCCACACTGACCACCAGGACAAAGTTCATGGCATTCTGGACAGGTGACAACTTCTGAACTGAATGACACTGAACCAGAAATTAGTTAATGAGATCATTTCCAAATACTGGGGCCGGATCAGTCTCGTGCGTAATAACACTACTTCTGATCCCTTAATGCGTTTTGTTCGGGGAGCCATAAGAACGCGGACCTGCGAGGTGGACTCTGATTTTGGTGATGAACGGCGAAAAGCTCCGGTGATGGTCTGGATAGAGTTCGCCCCCCTGAGCATCCCTCTCCGCCGCAGGCTACAGACGGCAGCGGTCCTGCAGTGGGTCCTGTGCTTTTTTCTCCTTGGTATTGATTAATCCATTTTCAACAGCCAAAAAAAAAAAAAAAAAAACTGCCAGGCAAACGGAACTATCGATGCGCAAGGCTCATGTTGCTATTTGTCTGTTTGTTTGTTTATTTGTTTGTGCATTTGTTTGGTGTGTAGCCAATGTATTTAATGCTAAGCGTGCTTTATTTGAGGCTTTTACTGTGTCACGTGTCGTGTTGACATTGTAAAGTGTGAATCTCCGTACATGTACATGCTTTCCTCGCTCTCTCTCTCTCTCTCTCTCTCTCTCTCTCTCTCTCTCCCTCTCGTAGCACAGTGTTGTGTGGCCGTGTACGTTGTCATGGTGATGAGATTTTGGCATGCGGCTGCTCTCTATGCTCTGTGGTTGTATCTGGATTGGGAGACAGCTGAGACTGGAGGTCGGAGGTCACGCTGGGTTCGTCGCTGGGCCGTGTGGAAATATTTCCGGGAATACTTCCCACTTCATGTAAGTGTAACATCAAGAGGTCACGGAGTTCAGACACAACCCAATGACAGGACCGAGACTAACGGACCCAGTGTCAAGTGCAGGCACAAGGTTGACTGTCGAGGAATTTTTTTTAATTTAGCGATGCCACTTACGCAACAGACGGCTCCTTAATGGCTATATGCTTGGTTTGTTTTCTGCTCGTCTCAGAAGTCGCATTGGATAAACGTGTTTGCTAAATGAATCAATGTAACTGTAAATCTAAATGTAAATGGATACAGTTACAAATACATGGCACAGAATGACTATACACTGACCAGCTCCCCAAGAAAATATGTTCATTTATTAAGCCACAAATCTTGTCACATTAGAAAATGTGGGCCAGCTTTACTGCTGCATTACTACTGTGTGTGTGTGTGTGTGTGTGTGTGTGTGTGAGAGAGAGAGAGAGAGAGAGAGAAATGTTTTTATACTTTCTGCATTGCCAGTGTTCTTCAGTGTTCAGTTTAAGTTGACTGTCTTAACCATCCCTCTATCCACTCACTTATCCATTCTCTCATCCATGTCTATATCTATACCTCCTTAGCTGGTCAAGACATGTGATTTGGACCCAGCAAAAAACTATCTGTTTGCTTACCATCCACATGGGGTTTTTGCAACTGGAGCATTTGGAAATTTTGGGAACGAGTACACCGGATTTCAGGAGTTATTCCCGGGAATTACACCTTACCTGCACGTCTTGTCTGTCTGGTTCCAAGTCCCATTCCTCCGAGAGTACCTGATGTCCGCAGGTCAGTAACATATGCCAAGTTTAGGATTACAGAGCTGTAATCAGTTTTCAAAATGTATCTCTTTCTTAATACTTTTTTCTATCATGGTTCAAATTTTGATGCTATGCACCATAGTATTACCAATCCACACTTTTGCTCATGTTGTTAAACTGTGCTCTGCATTTCCTGGTTTCACTCATTTTCATAACTGCACTCACTAATGCTATCTTATTACATTGTAATAGAGCATCGTGTGTCGTTAACGTGTAATAAACACTCTTTCTCTAAGGTTTAGTGTCATGCTCTAAGAAAAGTATCACCCACGTGCTGAGTCGAGAGCGGGGCGGGAACGTGTCGATCATCGTGATTGGCGGAGCGGCTGAGTCCCTGGAGGCGCGGCCCGGCAGCCTCACTCTGGAAGTGTTGAACAGAAAGGGATTTGTCCGAATAGCGCTCAAATGCGGGTCAGTACAGTGACACTGTTGGCTTAGAACCCTGAAGAACAGAATTAGAGGAAGAGAACTCCAGAATTCCAGTCTTATGGAGCTTTGAATAGTGACCAATTAAATGATTAGTCAGTGATTTTAAAATAAACTTTGCGAGTCTTCAGGACATATTACACATTATGCATATGTTTTGATGCTGATGCTGATACTTAATAACTTGCAATTGTTCCCTTATGATATACATAAATTATTTAAAGATTTATATTTTGATAGGGATCTGCTCTTACACCAAAGAAAGCAATAGTGTAATCTCAAATTCCCACATAATATTACAGATTACAGATCAAGGAATAAGAATTAATCCTCCATTAAGAGTCATGTTAATCAAATCATTTGACGACTCTATGAATGGTTACTGGTTAGAATGAGGTTTAATCCAGGAGGGAAGATGAGTATCTGCTGGTTAGAATGAGTTTTAATCCAGGAGGGAAGATGAGTATCTGCTGGTTAGAATGAGGTTTAATCCAGGAGGGAAGATGAGTATCTGCTGGTTAGAATGAGGTTTAATCCAGGAGGGAAAATAAAATGTGATTCAGTTACAGGACGGATAAGTTTGAGCCATGTTCTGAATATCACAGAATACAAAGAAAAAGGAAAAAAAAGTAGCCTTTAAATCACGTATTTAACTAAATGATTGTACTCTGTTTCTCTGTCTCTCTCTCTCTTTCTGTATGTGTGTGTTTCAGGGCTTACCTGGTCCCTGTTTTCTCGTTTGGTGAGAATGACCTCTTTAATCAGGTGAAAAACCCTAAGGGCTCTCTGATCCGCGGCATTCAGGAGAAAATGAGGAAGACTCTAGGCTTCACCGCACCTCTCTTCCACGGCCGAGGAGTCTTCCAGTACAGCTTTGGCATCATGCCCTACAGAAAACCTGTTTACACTGTCGGTGAGAGAGAGAGAGAGAGAGAGAGAGAGAAAGAGGCAGAGAGGGAGAGAGCAAGAGAGAGTGAGTGAGAGAGAGAGAGAGAGAGAGAGAGAGAGAGAGAGGGAGAGAGCAAGAGAGAGTGGGAGAGAGACAGAGAGAGAGAGAGGGAAAGACTAAAAATTGTGTGTGTGTGTGTGTGTGTGTATTAGATACTTAAAGTACTTCAATACTTATGTCAAATCTCATCCCTTCTCTCTCTTTCTCTCTCTCTCTCTCTCTCTCTTTCAGTAGGGGAGCCCATTGCGGTGGACTACACCATGTGTCCATCCAGTGAGGATGTGGACAGACTTCACTCTCGTTACTTACAGGCTCTCAGTCAGCTGTTTGAAAAACACAAAACAAAGTATGGCATCGAAGAACACCAACATCTTATCTTTATATAAGACACATGCACACATGCATGCATGCACGTATGTATCTATGCATGTGCACACACACATGCATGCATATCACACACACACACATACACGGACATACACACACACATACACACACACACACTGCAGCTATGATGTGGCTCAGTTTGTAGCCCATTATATACCATCAAACTGTTCATTGTTTTGTGCGAATGAAGTTTGAAAGCCATGAAAGCCATTTGACTCTCTCTTTCATTCATCACTTTTGGTAACACACATTCATATGCATATGCATATGCGCACGCACACACTCACACACACACACACACAGTTTACAGGTTTGTTAAAAATAAGCACAAATCAGCGTTTTATTCATTTTAAATAAATCAGCCTGATTGTAGCAAGAATTGAGAAACACCAGTGGAATTATTGTGAGAGAGAGAGAGAGAGAGAGAGAGAGAGAGAGAGAGAGAGAGAAAGAGAGAGTATTGTGTTGAGGTAATTGCAAGATTGAGACATCACGGTTTTGTTCTCTCAACCCTCTGTTAATCTAATCTAATCCTCCACCACCCAAACCCAGCCGCACATACACACACACTTACTTTATTGTGAAGGCGCGGACATTGAGAAAACAATGGATCAATGTTTACAAGTTCCGCGAACAGGCGGCTTCCAGTGCCAAATATGTAAAGTCTGGTGACGTCAGTTTCGAATTGGAAAAATGTGAAAATGTAGCGTGTATCACATAGAGTCATCAGACGCCCCCCTTATCTGGGGACAGGTCCTGCCTTTAGGTATTTGTGCTTAGCTGAACCTGTCTTTGTAAGCAAATGAAATAAAACTAACATTACCAATCTTTCTAAACTGTCTCAATTTCTTCGTCTTACTACGTTTGCGAGTGCCAGTTTATGTGGCGAGACCACGTCACAGCCAGGCACGTCAAACTGGCTCTGTGCAGGCGCTGTTCTCTCACATCCAGAAACAGCATTTTAAAAGAAAAGAAGCAAAATACAAGATATAATAAGCAAAATGGATATATAAGCACCCAAAGAATGAAAATGACAGTTCTGGTACTTTGGGCCTAATTTATGGATGTTGTGTGTGTCCTCTGGCATACATACACTTTTCTTAGTATGTGTTAGAGTTTCTGTCAGTTACAGGCACGGAATAAAACTACTTCGACAATCCCTCAAAGAAAATATGTTCACTTTTTTTGCCATAAATCTCGTCACATGAAAAAATGTGGGCCAGCTATACTGCTGCTTTACTACTACTACTACTACTCTCTCTCTCTCTCTCTCTCCCTCTCTCTCTCTCTCTCTCTCTGTGCGTGTGTGTGTGTGGGATGTACGCGCCTCGCGTATGTTTGTGTGTCGCGTAACGGAATGCATTCGTTGTTCCACTGCTCGGTGTCGTATGCTGTCCGCCACACGCAACTGTCAACCCGCCTTCTATTCCCCAGTTCAACAACGACTCGCAGCACGGGTCGCAACCCCCTCCTCACCCCGGACCGACCGCAAGTTACCTCACGCCACAGCTTGGTGACATCAAGTACCGACCCCCAGCACGCGCCACCACCGAGGGTCCAATCACAAGCGAGAGAATGTCCCTCATCTCTGCCCACAGGCGCGTGTGATGCACTGCCATGACGACGCACCAGGGAACTTCCGGGGCCTTTGGGGGGCGCGAGAACCAATATCAGCACACAACTCCTTCATTACTGGACTGAACTGCAAGCCGGGACATACTGTTAAAGACGGCTTTGGACTAAATATAAAGACAGGCTGCCTACACAAAAAGTGCGTTTCGTCCACCACTGACTGGCGAGGTGGAGATAAGGTGAGTGCGTTTGCGCTGTTTTTTCTCTACATTTGATTCACACAGTCAGTGGATGCTCTCTCTCTCTCTCTCTCTCTCTCTCTCTCTCTCTCTCTCTCTCTCTCTCTCTCTCTCTCTCTCTCTCTCTCTCTCTCATATTTGTGTCGCCCGTGAGAACGTACAGAGGCAGCTATAGCTGGCACGGCTGCGCATGTTGGTTTATTATCCGAAGTTTCAAAAACTCTTAGTAGGTTTTTCCAGAAATTTAACAAAAAATTCCTACGGTTATAAATGCTGTGTTCCTGGCATGAGAGAGCTAGCCAGTGGACTAGCAGTAATATTTTAATCGTATCTGGACGTATCAGGATGATTAAGTCCGTTAGTACTGTGTTGAACAAACAATAGAATTATTATTTTGTTAGACCGTTATCTTGTTTTGTGTGGCGGCGCGAGACGGTGGATAGCAACGGCAATCAGATTACCGTGGCTCGTTTTATAAATTCGCATACAGAGCCGCATTTGTTAAATTCTCTAGGTCCGTCCCACCTCACTTTAGCCTACTCAGAATTTTTAGTATGGCTCCAAGAGGTTACTGCATGAGGGGCTGGTCGTCGTTCATTTTGGGCCAGTGCCTGTAATAATAACATCCAGAAATTAAAAAACAGATAGATAGACAGAGCGTCAGACAGACAGACAGATAGATAGATAAACAGATAGATGTGTAATTGTTACCAGTATGTGAGAGGGTTAAGACATATTAAGTGTTTCTACCATTGTACCCAGTGAATGCGTTGAGAACACCATCTCTCTGTATTCACTGAGATAATGCCAGTTTGTTTGCATGTATGAGGTAGCATGTTGTCAGGCACACACACACACACACACACACACACACACACACACACACTTGACATAACCACCTACATCATATACATAATATATGTATATGTGTTTATATACACATGTAGACGCTGTCACAGACATATTCATAATCTCAGACAGTTGTGTATATACACAAACACATATGTACACACACAGGCTGTAGACATGGGGCACAAAAAGTACTACACAGTTACACAATCAGATAGACATACTTGCACAAAGACAGTGTTTCTCTTTCTCTCTCTCTCTCTCTCTCTCTCTCTCTCCCTCTCTCCCCCTGTGTCTCTCCCTCCCTCCCTCCCTCCCTCCCTCTCTGACATACACATACACACACAGTCACATTCACTTTCCCTCCCCCTCTCTTTGCCCCCCCCCTCTCTCTGTCTCTCTCTCCCTCTCTCTCTGTCGCTCTCTCTCTCTCTCTCTCTCTCTCACTCTCTCTCTCCTTATGTCTTGCTTTCTCCTCTGCAGGCATGTGGGTTGGTGTTTCAATACAAGGACTCTTTCTTTTAAGTCAGAGACTACATATTGCTCTTTTCTGGATGCCCACCAATTGAAATGCAGAGAGAGAGATAGAGATAGAGATAGAGAGAGAGAGAGAGAGAGAGAGAGAGAGAGCTATTACTCAAACAAACACCATAGAATCAGACAAGCAATCTAGAATTTGCTGAATAGCAGTATACCAAAATCTATTTCATTCTTTTGTTTACAAGTCACTGGTCTGCTTTTATTTTTGGTAACAGATTATTTCTCAGGTTCTGAATGAGTTTTGTACCTGTCTTCCGATTGGGTAGGGTTTTTTGCCATCTCTCCAGAGTTCCCATTAATGGAGTAAGGATTGGGTTTAGGGGCGGGACTAGCTCGATGTTCTCTTCACACCGATATGCTGCCCGCACACACACACACACACACACACACACACACACACACACACACACACACACACTCTAAAAAATTCAACATTGTGGTAAAGGAAATGCAAGTGCTGGGCAAACTAATCTTCTCTGCAGGATAGAGGAGGATTCTGGGAAATCATAATGGTAGTGTGTGTTCATCCTCTGATTAATTTATGAATCCTTAGGGAGAGCAGAGTTAGAGGGAGACCGATAGAGAGAGAGACAGATTAGTTGCTTCAGTCTGTTCATAATTAATGACGTCTTCTAAAACAGGTTCTTTGGATCCAGGTTGGTGTCATGTATATACCTATCTACCCATTTATAGATCCTTCTGTCTTTCTGTCAGTGTAATCTGTACTAATCAGAAAGAATGGAGGCGGGGTTAAAATTGGCCTGCAGGACCACGGACAGCAACACGCCAAACATCCAATTTTATGACTCTCTGTGTGTGTGTGTGTGTGTGTGTGTGTGCGTGTGTGTGTGTGTGTGTGCGTGCATGCATGTGTGTTTCTATGTGTATATGTTTTTGTCAGTCAAAATAATCCAGATCCCTCATACAGAATTTGTGCATAATATACATCTGTTCATCACAGGAATTTACATGTTTATGTGTGTGTGTGTGTGTGTGTGTGTGTGTGTGTGTGCATGCATGTGTGTTTCTATGTGTATATGTTTTTGTCAGTCAAAATAATCCAGATCCCTCATACAGAATTTGTGCATAATATACATCTGTTCATCACAGGAATTTACATGTTTATGTGTGTGTGTGTGTGTGTGTGTGTGTGTGTGTGTGTGCGTGCGTGCACGCATGCATATGTGTCGCTGTGTATGTATGAACATGTGTATTAAACTACACTCTCTCCTTACCCTTTCACAGCCAACAGACATCCTTCACTCCAACAGGAATCTAGCACACCTGTCGACAGCAGTGCAGAGACACACACTTCATCACAGAGAGCAGAGGAGAGTGGAAGGGAGAAAGGAATTAAGCCCCGAAAAGAAGAGAGAGAGAGAGACAAAGAGTGAACGAGACCCCCCCTTTCAGCAACCCCATCACACGCCATCTATCTGTCTGTCTGTCTGTCTGTGTGTCTCCCTGTCTGTGTGCCTGTCTGTCTGTCTGTCTCTCTCTCTCTCAGTATGAGACTGATGGAGGATGTCAACCCAGTGGCTCTGTGGATCTTTAGAGTGGTGGTCTGGTTGTACTCTGTGCTTTCCTACCTGCCTTGTTTGCTGCTGTATGGAGGATCCAGTAGCGGTTCTGATGCTGGTCGTCGGGTCAAAGCCAAGTCGGTGACGGGGTATGGATCCGGCCCGTACAGAGACCTGGACGCTCTGGGAGGGTTGGCCATGTGCCTGCAGTCCGGAGTGGACACCCTGGACAAAATGTTTGAGTGGTCGGTTCGGCGTTTTCCTAATCACGACTGCCTGGGCACCAGAGAACTCCTCAGGGAGGAGGAGGAGACGCAGGAGAACGGCAAAGTGTTCAAGAAGGTGTGTGAGTGGTTTGAGCCAATCAGAGAGCTCGACAACACCCAGCTGTGACAGGAGGTTTCCCCTGAGGTGTCAGAGATGTCACACGACTGTGTGCAGCAGATATTAAAAGTCAATATTGAATATTAATTTAAAGTCAAACTGTAAATAGTAAACACTGAAGTCTCATTTGGTATTTTACCGTAAATGAACCATTCCTCTTCCACCTTTAAAAAAGCTACTGAATGTTACTGTCAGACCTGGTTATGGTTTTACTGTACAGTGGCCTATCCTGCATCTGAGGGTCACAGTTCAAACCCCGGTGGTGTCAGACTTGACGACCGTGGTACGGAGTCCTACAGAACGGCACTGGTCGTGTTTACCTTGACCGTGCTGGGTGTGTCTGTGGGCTCCTGTCACTGTGCAGAGGTGGTTAACGGTCAGAGGTCAGAGGTTAGGGTTGGTTGTGTGGTAGAGTTTGGTTGTCTGATGATATAATGCTTGTCATCGTTTGGAAAGCTGAACCGTGGTCTTCACGTGTCACTGGAGACCTGAGCTGTTCTCAGGAGACTGTGTGTGATCGTAGGTTTGGGAAAAAAAAGAGGGAAAGGTGCACACACACACACACAGACACACAAAACACACACACGCACTCACACAAAACACACACACGCACACACACACACAAAACACACACACACACACAGACACACAGACACACTCACACAAAACACACACACATGCACACAAAACACACACACACACACACACGCACACAAAACACACACACACGCACACAAAACACACACACACACACACACAAAACACACACACACACACACACGCTCCTCTGCCTCTTCCTCTGCCTCTTTTTGGACAGTTTGACTTGTGAGCCATTCTGGATGTGGCTTAGTAGCATCA
>NC_044500.1:5966226-5978726 GCF_902362185.1 Chanos chanos | reverse complement strand
TATTTTCTCTCTCTCTCTCTCTGGTTGGGAGTCTTGTGTGTTTGCGTGCCTTTCTCTGTCTCTCTGTGGGAACATGAGGTCATTGTTTCCATGCCCATAGCCATTTGTGAAGTGTGTCTTTTCTCATCATGCAGGTCTCTGTGCCTTTGTTGGGTTTGCATGTGTTTGAGGCAGGTCATAGTGAAGACTGGCACGTGCCGCTGCTGTACTCACCTGACGAACGATTCAAACTGAATTTAAACAAACCCGGTTGTTTCATTTGCTTTCATCTGATCCCAGCTTTGTCTGTTATATTGCACTATGCTCTATTCTATTCTGTTCTATTCTATTCTATTCTATTCTATTCTATTGTATTCTATCAGAATCCAGATCAGGCCCAAATGTTGACAGCAGAGACTGGCCAGAAATTAGGAATGGGAAAGACAGACAGATACAGAGATAGAGACAGGTATTAACACAACAGGTGACATCAACTTCATATTCACACATTCATGTACACTCTCTCTCTCCCTCTCTTTCTCTCTCTCTATCTCTCTCTCTCTGTAGGAGATAATGGATCGTATTTATAAGAATGTGATGTTGAAGGTGGAGGAGATGAATGCGGTGCAGAGGACTCTGTTTATTCTGGCCTATAATTATAAACTGGAACAAATCACTAAAGGCAACAGCGCTCCGCTCTGTGATAGGTAGACCACACACACGCACGCACGCACACACACACGCACGCACACACACACACACACACACACACACACACACTCGTACACACTAAACATACACAAATTCATAAACTTACACAAATACGCAGTCACATGCAAACCAAACATGTACGAACATATGAACTCAGACAAAGCTCATTCCCTTATGCAACACCCCCCTCCCTGTGTCTGCCCAGGCTGGTGTTTGGTAAGGTGCGTGCTCTGCTGGGAGGTAAAACGCGGGTGCTGTTGTCGGGCGGAGCCCCCCTGTCGGCTGCCACTCAACGTTTTATGAACGTCTGTTTCTGCTGCGCCGTGGGACAGGGTTACGGCCTCACAGAGACGTGTGGGGCAGGCACCATCAGCCAGAGTAAGGCTCCCTCTCTTACCTTTAATTACAGTAACAACATAGGAGCCCCGTGATGTCATAACGGTCGCTATGGAGTCTCCAGAGGCCGGCAGAATGTTCAGTGTCATTCCCATCAGTGCAAGGTCCAGCTTCCTGTACAGTGGGACGGAGTGGTCTTTGTAGAATTTTGGAAAGACTTTTTTTCTTCATTTAGCATTGTCCTGGATCTGATCCTGTTTTGTCTGTCCTGTTTGCAGCTTTGCTGATTCTTCTGATTAGTGATCAACAGAATGAGTGTAGTGTATGTGGTCTTAAATTTAAGAAACGTAACAGATGTGTTAGATCACTGAGTAAGTGAAGCGTCACACTAAAGCATTGTCTTACTCCATCACAGTTTCTTAAAAACATATGGCTCTCATTATACAAACTGTCAGAGCTATCTGTGGAAAAGATATCTATGGAAACCGTTTTCTTTTCAGAAAAAACATTAAGAATACGGTCATATCGAGCATATGAAAATGTGAATCTTTGAACAGATGAAGCAGTATTTTAAAAATGTCTTTGGAGAAACTTTCTCAGCTGCGTCTTTCTCTGTCTCCGACACAGTTTGGGACTATAGCACGGGAAGAGTCGGAGCGCCTTTAATCTGCTGTGAGATTAAGCTGAAGGATTGGGTTGAGGGTGAGTCTATTCACACACACACACACACACACAAGCACGCACACAGCTATGACAGCGCTGTCAAAGTTCAGCCATCCATAATGTGATATCTGTGACCATGTGTGACAAAGTGGAGGGTTGGCAGTGTTACAGTATTACAGAATGAAAAACACTTCGGAGAGAGTGTATGACCTTTACAGACAGACAGTGAGAAAGTGTTTAGTGAGAGTGTGTGTGTAAGAGTGTGTGTGTGTGCACACCACTGCGTGTGTATGTGTGTGTGTATGTGCCTGTATGGATGTGAATGTGTGCACATGCGTGCGTGCCTTCGTGTGTATGTGTGTGTGACCTTGTAGGGAACTCATCGTCAACAGCTGTAATTAATCCACTCAGCTCTGAACAGCTGTATTTAATCCACTTAACTGTGTTCCTGTTAGATTCCAGCTGTTCCATTCTCCCCCCTATTCTATTCTATTCTATTCTGTTCTATTCTATTCTATTCTACTCTACTGTATTCCAGTCTAGTCTAGTCTAGTCTATTCTAGTCTGTTCTAGTCTATACTAGTCTGTTCTAGTCTATTGTATTCTATTTAATTCTAAATAAGGCTTTTCATTTTATATATTTATTTTATTAGTTAGCTACTTTATGAATGGGTTAGTGAATGAGTGAGTTGGTTAGTTAGTTTGCTTGTTAGTTAGTTAGTTAGTTAGTTAGTTAGTTAGTTAGTTAGTTAGTTAGTTAGTGAATGAATTAGATTTTGAGTTAATTAGTTAGGTAGGTAGTTAGCTACTGCGCTATGTTGATCATTTACTATCCTGGTCTAGATCTTTGTATTATAGTGTCTACAGCCTGTTTTACCCTGGTCTCAGATGTCTGTGGGATCATATGTGACACTGACGTGTTGTAATGTCTCCAGGAGGCTACAGAACCTCTGACATGCCATACCCACGTGGGGAGATCCTGATTGGTGGACCTAACGTAACCATGGGATACTATAAGAACAAGCAGCAGAATAGTGAGGACTTCTCAGTGGACAAAAATGGCCAAAGATGGTTCTTCACTGGAGACATTGGAGAGTTCCACCCAGATGGCTGCCTTAAGATTATAGGTGTGTGTGTGTGTGTGTGTGTGTGTGTGTGAGAGAGAGAGAGAGAGAGGTGAAGGTAATCTATAAAACTTTAGCACCTCTACATTGTCATGACTATGTCACTGAATTAAACTACGTGCACTGAACTCATCATGTAACTGAGACAATACACCAGAGCCAATAAAGCACTAAACCATCCCTGAGTGGAGCTGGGGTGGTCAGAGAGAGTGTGAGAATAACACCTGACCCAGAGGCCTCAAGACTGATCCAAGCCATGGGACCATACTCACATATTATACACTCCTCAGAGGAAACTCTCACCAATTTTTCATCTTTTATCTACTGTATGCTTACTCTAAAGCAACTCAACCAGACCAGATGTGAGACATTGTTATTATTCCTGTGGGTTTCCTGCTGACATAGCTAGACATTCAGCCATAACAGCTGGGAGAACTGATTGCCCCAAACCCCCCCCACCACACATACACACACACCAGGTTCCTTTAAGATAAGAAAGTGATAGTGGAAAGGATGACAAAACAGGGGGAGCTTTTTCTTTAAGAAGATTTGCGTTTGGAAACCTGTTTTGTAACGTATTGCGTCACAGTGATAACGCACAAAAAGGCCTCAGACAGACATTAGTAACTGCTCGTGAATTTTAATTGCTGCATTCCAATACCACAGTGACTGCTGCAGTTTGATTAAAGGGATGTGAGGTTGATCAGACATTTTTCATGGGTGTTTTGTTGAAGATGCTTGGCTGTCCAAGGCCTGCCTTGCTCCGAGTGCGTCGGTCCTTGGCCGTTTGTGCCGACGTGAGGGTTTGCAACGCGTGATGAATGGCCTTCGTTTCACTGTAGACGCTTCCAGTGCGTTATAATGTCAGAGGTGTTCCTGGGAAGTGTTACTAAATGGCTTTTCTTTGAAAGCTGTTTCACTTTCCCTTCCCAGAATCCCTCTGTGCGCCTTTGTACAGTGTCCTGGGAGCTAAAACATAAACTGTGTCTGGTCTCTTCTGAACCAGGGTGTGTGTGTGTGTGTGTGTGTTTGTGTTTGCTGGAAATGTAAGAAGCTGTGTTTTCCATCTTTGTTGACAGAGGTTCCATTATTGTGAAACCTGACATTTCTAACCTTAAAAGTCTGCCAAATTGCCTCTCTCTCACGTACATGCACTCAGTGGATCTGTGTCTGCTGCTTTCTCTCTCTCTCTCTCTCTCTCTCTCTCTCTCTCTCTCTCTCTCTCTCTCTCTCTCTCTCTCTCTCTCTCTCTCTCTCTGCAGACCGTAAGAAGGACCTGGTGAAACTGCAGGCAGGAGAGTACGTCTCTTTGGGCAAAGTGGAAGCCATGCTCAAGAACTGCCCTCTTATTGACAACATCTGTGCCTATGCCAACAGGTACCATAGCAACCTCGCATTGTTGCTAATGTGCCATTGAGTATCGCTTCAACACTGTGTCATTGTTCCTATGACAACAGGTACCATAGCGTGTTTTGTTACTCCTATGCTGCAACACCTACCTTAGCAACCTTTTCTCATTGTGCCTATGTTAAGTAATATCATAGCAGTATCATAGAGCTATGACGTGAGGCTGTCATAGCTGTAATCAGAAAAGCTATGAAGCTATGAAAACAAAGAGGCCATGATGACGACTGACTGTTCCTTTTAAACAGGACGTGGGTCCTCTGTCTAGTGTCCTGTGTCTGATCTCAAATTATCTTCCAAGCTTTACATGATATCCCATCTACTCTCTTACAGACACATGGAACCAACTGATCGATCTGTCTCACATTTCCCTCTTTCCAATTTATTAAACATCAACTAATCAACCAATTTCTCTCTCTCTCTCTCTCTTTGCTGTAGTTTTGAGTCATACGTGATTGGTTTGGTGGTGCCCAATCAGAAGCAGCTATTGGCTCTGGCAGAAAGGAGACATGTCAAAGGTTCTTGGGAGGAGCTGTGTAACAGCCCTGTGATGGAGGAGGAGGTGCTTAAGGCCATCACTGAGACAGCACTCGCAGGTGACACACCCAATCAAAACGAGAAATGACTTTTTCACAACCAATGAGAACACAGCTTTTAATTCAGAATTTATATACTCTGTCCTGCCACTCAGGTTGTTTTTAGTTTGTTTGTTTGTTTTGGGTTTTTTGGTTTTTTTTAAGATTTCCTGAGATGTCAAATGTAAGGGTTATGATAGATATCCTGATCTGATTTGAGAAATTTCGCATTTCTATGGTGCTGCAAGTCTTGATTTGACATACACTGAATGATACATTTCCTGTTCCTGTATCTGTATGTGTGTGTGTGTGTGTGTGTGTGTGTGTGTGTGTGTGTGTGTGTGTGTGTGTATGTGTTCGCAGCCCAACTGGAGAGATTTGAGATCCCGCTGAAGATTCGTTTGAGTGCAGAACCCTGGACTCCAGAAACGGGTCTAGTGACAGACTCCTTCAAACTAAAACGCAAAGAGCTGAAAGCACACTATCAGAAGGACATTGAAAGGATGTACAGCAGCAAGTAAAAAACCTTACTCGCCATAGCATCCTGTCAGCCAATCAGGGTGAGGGAGATTGTTTGGACCTGTGTTAAACTTAAGGAACAGAGGCTGCATTGCAATACTCTCACAAAGTGAAATACTCAGAGTATAGTTTAGAAAACATGTCCTCGTAAGACACAAATGAGTCATTGTAGGACACAAAATATGTCCCCGTTAGACACAAATGTCACACATTCACCACGCACGACCAATTTCATTACTTGCACTAAAACTCTCTGTTGAAGAGCTGACCTCCTATGACATGCTAAGGCAAACTTCCAAAGGCGTGATGTTTGTAGACAGCCCTAAAATCTGCTATAAATCTGCCTTGACCTGGCTGGGAATGAGATGGAAAAGTCTTAAGTTTCTGCCATGTTCCAGGCTCAGGGGTTCTCTTTATCCCAACACATAATTCTTTTATGTAATCTTACATCTTGAGCAAAGTTTGATGGGGTTTGTAGTCCCAAGTGTGTAGGAACCATGGCACTTATGAATTTAAAGACATGTTGTTGATTGGATTTGTAGTTCCAAGCCAATTTTGGTCATGGGATTTGTAATTCGAACAATTTGTGTTGTGTTGCTCCATGCAAACTCCAGTTTAGTTCAATCTCTGTGCATCCAGAATCACAAATATGAGAGAGATTATGTTTGGAAAAATTCTATTTAAGACTTTTAAGTCTATTTTAAAAATCTATTTAAGACTGCTTTTTGTTCATTGTGTTGTTGTTGCTTTTTCATTGTGTTAATCTTGTGTTAATGTCTGATCTGTCTGAACCTGAGAAAGACAGAGTATGCATAATGAACCAATGAATTCATTATCTCAGAGACCGTCTAAAAAATACTAATCTTAATAATTAAATAAACTAAGCCTTGATTTTTGCACTTTGTACCTCAGATTCCAGTAAATCCTTCTTAGATTAGGATTTAAGATTAGGATTTAGTCACAAATTGGGGAGTGAGCAGTAGCTCAAGCACACTCCAAAGAACACAATCACTCATTGGCTGATTTCAACGTCATTGGGTGACTGAAGCATTTTCATTGGCTAATCTCATCACCTGCTGGACAGGAGGAGATTCTCTGGTTTGTTTCCTTTCAGTTCTATTTGAAGTGTTTTGCATAGTGTTGATGTTGTGTTGTTACTGCCAATAAGATGAATTGGGGTGGCTGCTATCAGAGGAAGGGCTTGAGAGATGTTTGGAGAACAGTCAGTCGTTCATTTGGGTGAACATCAAACATTGATAGTACATAGACAAAAACACCGCGTCACCAATTCTGACCTCTTGTCCTACCTCTAAGAAATTAGGTTTGAATAGTTAGCATCTCAGTGTTGTAGCTGTCTCCTATAACATATAAATAAACTCTTAACCCTGTTCACTTTTCTGCCCATTGTTTTCATATTTCATAAATTGTGATGGTAATTAAAATTTTTTTTTTTTTAAATAATTAACTCATGGGCTTGTGATCACTTGACTCTCCACAGGAGTTGGCTCAGGAGGGGATGATGGTTAAGGCTACGTCTTAATATTCCGCACAACCAGTTTTAACATTCTGAAGTTTCCCCGCTGTTTCTATTCAACAGTCAAAGCCTGTTTAAATACTGAGTGAGATCTGAAAGAGACCTATTTGTACTTTGATCCTTCGACTGCTATGTCCTGAGTTGAGAGAAGTATTCTTGACTGAGATAAATAGGCACGGAAAATGGGCAATTTATACGAGTCTATGAAGTGTTTAGATAGGTAATATTTTAGGATCAGGGCCATCATGGAAGACCTTGCTCATTCTGACTATTCCCTTGATTGATTGGAGGAGAAGACTGATGGAGAAATGTCTTTGAACCAATCAGAGGACAGATGGAAGTAGGACAGAGAAAGGGAGCAAGAAGATTAGGTCGGAAAGACTTGAATTTGCGCGCGCGCGCGAGTTTTCTTTTCAGACAGAAAGTGTCTCTGTTCAGTCTCAGAGAAAGCACTTTATGATGTCAGCTGAGAGCAGCCATCCAATCCAGCCTTTATTTATTTGTAATTTTCCTGAGAAACGATCTGATGAAAATTAAATAAAGGAACGTCTTTTGGCTACGTGCTGTTGATTTGAGTCTGATTAATTCATTGACTGTAAATCAAATAGGCTATGTTGTTATTATTAATGTCGGTCCCAAGCCAACGTGCAAAAAGGCGTTAACATCATATTTGATTAAATTCTATTTGATTATATTTAATAACACTCCCAGTATCCAAACCGTAGACTTTGTTAATGACATTTTCCTAAACGGCTGACGAGCTCACCGCACGCACGGAAGAGCTCCAGTTGGTCAGAAGCGGCGGTACCGCTCCCAAACATCTCGTGAAGCTCCCAAGTGGGAGAGATAAATGGTTTAACCCGTCAAATCCACGCAAAAACAGTTCCTAGGCGTCAGAGAGGGAGTGTCAGATGACGTTATGGACTTCTGTACTGACACTTAGTTGAACTCAATTCAAATTAATCATCAGTGAGAAACCTCGCTTTATGATTAGAGACGAAAAAGTCCACTGAGTGACAGTCGAACTTTGTTAGATCAAACTTAATGAATTTAGGAGGACCGTAACATTTTGCTTTTACATTCTGTAATGACTGCCACTATTATAACATGCTTGTAGATCTGCATCCCTTTACGTACATAAGGCATTATGAAGCCTGGAAAGACACTATCTGCTGTTCATTCACCATCAAATTACAATTACACATATAACTTCTCCGATACACAACAAATCCTTATGTGTGGATGTAGCACGGGGAGAACCTTTTTTAAGCATGATATTCGTCCGTCGGAGTTAGTTGTCAGAAGCACTGGTAAAAGAGGGAAAAAAAGACTTCTCAAACGACCGAGGGTCAGAACGCAAAGCAGGCCACTACAAACAATGCAACTTTGCAAAACGAAAGCTCCAAACGCTCCACAGGTAAGCCTGACTCTACATTTCATTATACACCAGATTAATGCCTAATGTGTTTAGTCAGAGGAAGACCAATAAAATCATGTGAAAGCAGGGGGCCAGGGGAGGGCTACGATTTGATTTAGGTGTCAATTATTAGTTTACTAGGTTAAAGGACTGGAATTTGCATGTTCTCCCCCTGTTTCTGCGTGGGTTTCTGCCAGGTGCTTCGGTTTACTTCCACCATCAAAGATATGTATGTTAGGGTTAATACTGCTGTCAGTGCCCTTGACCAAGAACCTGGCAAAAAAGAACTGGAGTTGGTCCCCAGGCGGTGCGCTGTACTGCGGCTGCCCACTGCGCCTAATGTGTGTGCGTGCTCACTGCTCCTAGTGTGGATGGATCAAACGCACACTAGGAGTAAAAATTTCACTGCTCATCATTCCTAGTGTGTGCGTGAGACAATAAAGTACTTAACTTACTTAACTTGACTGAAGAAGTTCACTGAGACCTTTTCCGGTTTAAACTTATACATTGCAAAAAACCCGGATAGGTTGATAGAGGAAGCATTTTGCAGTTTTAGGTCATTCACCCCCTTTAAACAATGATGTAAATATGTGTACCATGCCATATGGACAGGATATTCCATGTAATGTGTTACAGAACCACAATTTTCATTCATTATGTTCTTAATTTGCCATAAATGAGCTGGGGGCAATAAAGCAGATGTACCCATACAAGTCTTGACTGGCTACAGAATTTAAGGATATCCCTGTTCCTGTGTACTGAGACTTCGGAAAACTTCTTGAGAATGCGTTCCCTACTCGACATGTCTTGGATTCGGTTCAGATTTGCCGAGAGACGTGATAGTTTCGAACACTCGCCCTTTGCCACAGATCTCTCTGGCGCGTGTCCACTGGCACAAACTGGAGCGAGGCCGGAGCGCTGGCTTCTCGGAGTCGTTGCCCCCCCCCCCCCCCCCCCCCCTCCGCCAACCCCCACGTGACGTGTGCGACACGGTGGGGTCGGTATTTAAAACCAGCCACAGCTTAGAGTTTCCGTTAGACTGTGGACATCAGTACCAAATGATCTGAACACTGCGCTGCCACGTTGTTAAAAGTTTACCGGTAAGTAAAGTGACTTCTAGGTCCATTTATGCACAGTTGTTTTTAATCACTTTGAGGTATCTGAGGAGGGGATCGGTTTTTAAATAGATAAAAAATAAAAAGTTTTATTTTCCCGCAAAAAAAGTTTCATTTGTCCTTTTGTTCCCTCGCAAAGTTTTAATTTTAAGGAAAGATTTTTGATATTTTTATTTTATCTTGTATGATGGGTGCTTGACCCAGATGAACTTTGTGATGGAACTCTTGTTCAAATCTTCAGAAAGCTTTATTATTATTATTATTTCTACAGCTTATAAATGTTGTCTGTTAACATCTGTCATGGTTTTGTAGGTCTGCCTTCCTGCTCAGACAATGGAGCGCGGAAGGAACGCCACGACGTCTGATGAGCTCGCGCTGCAGACCTTGGCCGGTGTTTCCCAGTCTGGTGGGAGTGATGGTAACGCGTACCTGTACATCCTCATTGTTATGTCCTTCTATGGCGTCTTTCTCGCAGGCATCATGTTCGGCTACATGCGCTCCAAGAGGCGTGAAAAGAGGCGGTCGAACATCTTCACGCGGCTCTTACACGAGGAAGAGCGCCGCGAGTGGGGCGTAGGGCAGAAGAAACACAGCTTCACCGTTCCCTCTCTTTCGGCGCTCTGCTCCACGCCGGTTCCAGCGCCCGTCGGCGTTACCGGCCGGCCTACCGGCCCGTTCTGCGAGGGCAGGGTCCTGGCGCCTCTAGCGTGCGCGCTATGCTCGGTGGAGCAGAGTAGCGTTAGTTCGCTGTGTTCGTCGGCTGACGTACGTTTCGCCATCGAAGAGGAGTCGGACAGCGGCACGGCTGAAGGGCTCGAGGAGTCCTTGAAACAGAGCCCCGAGCACAGCGACGGATCAGCGGAGAACCTAAAAGACTACATGAAAAATTAAAACAAAGACATTTCTCTTTGTACTGCTCTCGGACCAAGAGTCAGTCAAAAAGTGTATCACTAAAACCTATTGACAGGCTGCCGAAGAGGCAGTTAAAGACTGTTAAAATGCGATGTTATAGATTACTGATGCTTTCAGTCAAGTCTTTCTCGTTGTAAACATCGTATCCATTTGCCTGGAACCAACTTGAAACTTTGAAATGTTTTAATTCTTTTGTCTTTTATTCTCCTGAACTATTCCTTTCCCTGTCATTTCTTATACTGAGTACATTCTGCGTATTTGTGTTGTCCTCTTTCTTTTTTTGAAGATGCTCTGTAAATATTGTATTTTATTGCACTGATGTGTCTATTTAAGATGTATTTTGTGAGGCCACTTTTTTCAGAGATTAAATAAAAATGTTTACATAGGAACACAAAAGCTTCGGAGTTCGTGGGAATGCACTTCTATTTTTTCGTCAGAAGAGGTCAGTTTTTGCTCATCAAAAAACCTAACATATCAGCGCGCATGTGAAACAGTTCAACTGTACTGAACCGTTTAGCAATGTAAAATAAACAGAGATTACGTATATAACACAACTGAACAAACTGACGAGGTTTAAAAATGATGTCGGATACCGGATACTAATAAAAACCAAACGTAATGACACTGTCATGTTAATAGAAGGTTCCGTGAGCTCCCATGGAATGTTACAAAATTCTTCCTGGTGACATCCTCAGTGTTCTATATTAACATATTCCAGCAGCTGTTGAAATCAATGATCCTTATACCATGAAAAATATTACATTACGTTATATACAACACATGTAATAACCAAAGTCTGGTGTAAGGCTGCAATAGTACAGAACAGGACTAGAACTAGGGTCTCTTACAGTTGTATTTTGCCATAGGGAATTTAAGTTCTACTGGTATGTCCAGTCAGATTGTAAACACACAGATTGTTGGGATTGCTGAGTGTGAAATGGACCCAATAAAATGATCTTTGTCAATTTGAAAAATCCACTGAACTGAAAAGAACAGAACAGAACAGAACAGAGGTCACTGATTCGCTGTTTAAGAGTTCTAGCACAACAGTTTCTGCTCAGCTAAATACAACTGCAGAAACAGCAGGTACTGCATACAGTAGTGGATCCACCATCATCATCATCATCATCCTCAGCTTCTTCATCATCGCTGTCATTGTGACCACACAGATGTCTCCCGATGACATCATTAACGCCGTCACACTTGCCCCTCTCCCCTCACTTTTTTCCGTTTGGAGAGAGAGAGAGAGAGAGAGAGAGAGAGAGAGAGAGAGAGAGAGAGAGAGAGGGAGAGAGAGAGAGAGAGAGAGAGAGAGAGAGAGAGCAGTGGAAAGTTCAGCCCAGATCAGATCCAAAAGAACATTTTCAAAAGGCTGAAACTCCTTCTAAACATTCTCACCAGTTCGGACGTGACCTTTCTTTTTTTTTTTTTTTTCTCCCCCTTCACAGAACTTCAGAGAAAACGATGTCTCACCGAATCGTCAATGAAAATATTTAGGCTACTTCACAGCGTGTCTAAAGTTTTACCTTATTTGAAAGAAATTTGAGAGCTCTCCTAATGGAAAATTCAGTTGTGGCTACACATCACCATAACACCCAAGTGTTCACACTTCAGAAGAAGAAAACATTTTGAATTTTGTATGCTTGGACATTTTGTGATACTCACACTTCAAATATCTTAGAAGTGATTTTTTTCCCCCTCCATAAGTATTTCTCTCTTTATTTGCATGATCTCCATTTTGGAGATGCCTTCTCTCTCTCTCTCTCTCTCTCTCTCTCTCTCTCTCTCTCTCTCTCTCTCTCCCTCTCTCTCTCTCTCTCTCTCTCTCCCTCTCTCTCTCTCGCCCTAAGATTTTGAGTCAAAACTACTGATACATAATGAATTGCACTTCCTGAATGAAATGTCAATAATTCATAGGAGAAACATTGTTTCTGACATGAGTGTATACCAGGGCAGGAAGTCAAATGGTTTAAAAATGTGTCCTTATTTGTTCCTCTAAGAACATCAGCAAGGAATCTCCGCGAAGAGTCTTGGAGAGACTGACGTGCTAAGACTCTCTCATCCGCTCTCTGAGGGGAGACAGGGAGAGGAGGAGAGGAGGAGAAGAGGAGAGAGGGAGAGAGAGAGAGAGAGAGAGAGAGAGAGAGAGAGCAGATGTGTCATTTGAGTCCATTCAGCATGAGTTACACTTGCTGACCCGGTCCCCCCCCC
>NC_044500.1:5961226-5963726 GCF_902362185.1 Chanos chanos | reverse complement strand
CACCTTTTTTCTCTTGCTTTTAATTCAGTCTGAAGTTGCCCCAAGGTTTTTTTGTCAAGTCCACTCTCAATTTATTTTTAATGTCCTCTCACTGTGTTCTAATCTTTTCTCGCTTTTATATCAGTTTTTTCTTTTCTTAGTTTTTTGTTTTTACTACTTTGATTTTGATTATTATCATTTTATTTGTTTTTATGTTTTTTTTTTCATTTTCTCCTTGCCTGATTCTGATTTTATCTTTTATCTGTTTTATGTATTTATCTCAGTCTTGCCTTGGTTATTTAGTTGTTGTTTTCTATCTGGTATTTCTTTCTGTTCTTGTGCTTTTATTTTATGTGTTTTCTCTTAGTCCTGCTTTTATATGTACTCTTTATTCATTTTATCCACGTATACCTGTATTGATAATCCATCTGCCTCGTCTGGAAAGCATGTTGAAGTAATTAGCTAGAGATAGATGTACTTTAACAAGCATGTACAAGAAGTCTGCAAGCAGAGAATTTACTCTCTCTCTCTCTATATATATATATGTGTGTGTGTGTGTGTGTCTGTGTGTGTGTGTATGTCACTCACACATACCACATTCATAACCCAGTATATTAAGGTGTATTAGCCCATTTTACAGCCAGAGGCAGGTTAGAAGTGATGAGAAATCGTGCGTGTTAACCCGCTGTATGTAACCTGCTGTTTGAATGAGAATTTGAATGTTTGAAGATGTGCGTAGAGGTTTGGAGATGTGTGGAGATATGGAGATGTGTGGAGATGTGGAGATGTGTGGAGATGTTTCGGGATGTGGAGATGTTTGGGGATGTGGAGATGTGTGGAGATGTGTGGGGATGTGGAGATGTGTGGAGATGTTTGGGGATGTGGGGATGTGTGGAGATGTTTGGGGATGTTTGGGGATGTGGAGATGTGTGGAGATGTGTGGAGATGTGTGTATAGTGTGGAGATGTGTGGAGATGTGTGGAGATGTTTGGGGATGTGGAGATGTTTGAAGATGTGTGTAGAGTGTGGAGATGTGTGGAGATGTGTGGAGATGTTTGGGGATGTGGAGATGTGTGTAGAGTGTGGAGATGTTTGGGGATGTGGAGATGTTTGAAGATGTGTGTAGAGTGTGGAGATGTGTGGAGATGTTTGGGGATGTGGAGATGTGTGTAGAGTGTGGAGATGTTTGGGGATGTGGAGATGTTTGAAGATGTGTGTAGAGTGTGGAGATGTGTGGAGATGTGTGGAGATGTTTGGGGATGTGTGGAGATGTTTGGGGATGTGGAGATGTTTGAAGATGTGTGTAGAGTGTGGAGTGTGGAGATGTTTGGGCATGTGGAGATGTGTGGAGACGTGTGGAGATGTGTGGAGATGTGTGGGGATGTGTGGAGATGTTTGGGGATGTGGAGATGTGTGGAGATGTGTGGGGATTTTGGATGGTGACCAACTCTTTGATCATCTCCATTTCTCCTTTTACCATGAGGCTGTGCGTCAGTATTGTTAGCATCATGACGGCAACACACAGATGCCTTTAAAAACCCTAATATTATGTCTCATTCAAACATTCAAATTCTCATTCAAACTCAGTTCAGAAAGCAGAGACTAATCACAGCAGGTTACATACAACAGGTTAACACGCACGATTTCTCCTCACTTCTCACCTGGCTCTATATATGTGTGTGTGTGTGTGTGTGTGTGTGTGTATATATATCACTCACACATATCATATATATATATATATATATATATATATATATAGAGAGAGAGAGAGAGAGAGAGTAAATTCTCTACTTGCAGACTTCTTGTACATGCTTGTTAAAGCACATCTATCTCTGGCTAATTACTTCAGCTTAATTGCTCACAGAACGTGACTGCCCACGTTGCTATGACAACTGGACCACACAGCCCGGTTAACAAGGATCCAGCGACAGTTTTCAAAACAGTTTCTCACATTTCAGAAAAAGTCAAATCCTCCTCTAGTTTTATTTGGCTTATTGGATTTCTGTAAACGCAGACTGACCATTGCTTAAAAATGTCATTAAACAAAAACATTAATCAAAACGGATCAGTTTTACATATTAAGCAATGGACTGCACCATGCACCAGCCAATGTTCCAATTCATATTTACTCGTATGTAGAGGTGGCATTCTGTCTCCGTCGCTCTGTGTAAGTAAAGTCTTACATTTCCATCGTTCCATTCATCCTTTATCCATATCTCCCATCTACATAATCCCCCCTCTCTCTCTAAAAAGGAAAACATGCTCTTCTGATGAGAGTTGAGCAACGTTTCCCAGTGAGAGAGAGAGGTGAAAGAGAGAGAGAGAGAGAGAGAGAGAGAGAGAGAGAGAGAAAGAGAGAGAGAGAGAAAGAGAGAGAGAGAGAGAGAGAGAGAGAAAGAGAGAGAGAGAGAGAGAGTGAGAGAGAGAAAGAGAGAGAGAGAGAGAGAGAGAGAGAGAGAGAGAGAGCGAGAGACAGAGAGAGAGGTGAGAGAGAGAGAGAGAGAGAGAGAGAGAGGGAGAC